>NW_006206544.1:3059933-3061862 GCF_000334495.1 Tupaia belangeri chinensis
CACTCTTTCTCCAGCTTTTAAGGCAACACCAACCTTCTAGTTGTTAAGAACAAAAATCTTAGTCATTTTGACTCTTCTGTTTCCTTGGAGCCCACATCTAATCTCCATATTGTGCTGGCTCTACTTTTATAATGTATCTAGAATATAATCATTTCTCATTACCACCTTTTTTAGAAACCTGATCTAGGCTATCATTATTGCCTGCCTGAATTATCTTAATTACTTTCTTACTGGTATACAGCCTTCCACCCTTTGCATTGTTTCTGCCTATTTTTAACTCTTAGAGTAATTCTGTTACTGTAAGGCAGAACATGCTACTTTTCTGCTCAAAACCTTCTAATGCACTTCTTACTCTAGAGTGATGCCCAAAACTCTTATATAGTCTATTAGTCTTCATGATCTATTCTTCATCCACTGCCTTCATGAACTTACTTCTTCATACTATCTTCCTTATTTACTCAAGTTTCTGCTGCATGTACATGCCAGCTGTATTGCTACCTCTACCTGAAATGCTCTTGCATGGCCCTCTCTCTATATTCAGATCTTTTCAAATACCATCTCCTCAATAGTCTTCCCTGACTATTATATTGAAATCTTACATCCATGTGTCTTATCCACATTGGTTTTCTTCACTGCACTTGTCTCCCCTCATTATATGGTATAATTTAGTATAGATTTTGCTTACTCACTTACTCTTCCTAAGAATAAGATTCATAAGGAATATATTTTTTTGTCTGTTTTATCCACTGCTTTATCTCTGACACCTAGAATAGTGTTTGGTCACATAATAAGCACAGTATCAATAAACTGTTGGCTTAATCAACCAAGAGAAATAAATCAAACAGAAACATGACATCATAGATTTATTTCTTCACTTATTACAGTATATTGATGTTAACATTTAAATTATGTCACAGATAGCTAATCATTAAAATGTGTTTTCTTATTTATGCTATAGAATCTATTATAAACCATGCTGTACAGTTGTTGTTGAAATATAACCTCGTAACCAGAGATTGTAATCACCAGCCCTACTTGCATTTGGGTATGACCAAGTGATAATTACCAATGGAATACCTATGCGTCTCCTCTAGGTCAGAGATTTTAAGAAGCAGGTAAACCGTCTCGTTCCCTTTTGCCTTTTTCCTCCTTATGTGAGACTGCTGCACACAGTGAGAAATACCTGTTTGCTACTCTGCCATGACGTTTTCAGTTTGGGTTCATTGTTATTTACGTAGTTAGGAGTGGCTCTGCATAGTGCAAGAAGGTTTTAGTTTGAAGCTGAAGGACATTTTGCATCTTTTTGAAAGATTAATGGAAAAGAAATGAGCAAAGAAGGAAAAGTTTAGGATCAATAATGAGATAATGGGAGAACTGGAATATGACTGCCAAAAGCAGCACCTCTTTCCTGAGTATGAATTTTTACTCATCTCATGTCCGTCTTGAAGAAGTACAAAGAAAGAAGAGAGATAACAAGTGTATGATCTGAAAAGAGGTGTCCGCGTGTTAGTAACCATTGCTAAAAGATAAAACCAAGAAAACCAATTAGATCTCTGAGCTTTAGAGAAAAAGGTCTTGTCCAAAGATTTAATATTTCTAACTTTAGCCCTAGTGCCTTCCTTTTGTTATTGATCTCTGATGGTCTCATGCTCGCTTTCTTTAACAGTCACCCTAGCAACCCTATACCCCAGCAGATCTAAGAATTCTCTTTATGTTTTACACGTAACTTAGTTGGGGAAAACAAGGCAGCTGGGATTCCTAACATGAAGAGATTTTCTTTTATAAGGGCTATTTCCACACTTTGGAACAAAGATATTGGACTTAAGATGGAGGTCAATAAAAATTGTAACCTCCTTGTAAAATCGCTGTTCTTCTCTAGGGTTTCCAAATATTTTCCAGTACTTCCAGGCATTATAATGTGCAGACAAC
>NW_006206544.1:3061964-3119688 GCF_000334495.1 Tupaia belangeri chinensis
GCTGCCATCTTCATCAGATTTTGTCCTTCTTAAATGTCATATGTTTGTCAGTTTATACCAACTTTGGGTTCAAGAAACGAGAAGGGAAAAGCAAGAATTAGGTTTAGGGATGAGGAAAGTGTTTCAACTTAGTCTGTAAGTCAGCTTTTGCATTTTAAAGTAATATCTACTAGAAATGGATTAGAGAGTTGAAATACTCTGGGAAACAATACACTGCATAATAATAAACAAGCAAATAAAATGAAATACTATTCCAGAGAGCTTAATTTATGAGATTAAAAACTTAAAATGCAAGTTGAATGTCAAAAAATATGGCCTAGAAAATCCTAGAAAAAAACAGTAAGTATATGATTTCTCTACAGTTATAATGCCAAGATGATGTATAATTTATTTTTTATTTCCCAGATTTCATAACAAGTAGAGAGTTCATCTCAGTCATTTCATTTTGATTGATAAGTTGCCCGTTTTTGTTTTTCAACTAGTTGTTTTGAATTGTGAAGACACATTTGATGTCTAAATTAAATGTATAGGTTTCTAGATCCTCTAGGGTCCTCCATTCATTCTTGGTTTTATTTTCCTACTACACTTCCATTAGGCTTTACAGTAAGATTTGCATGAGGAAAACTTAGGAATTGAACATTTTACTCCATAGATAGTTTGATTATCTTCATCAAGTTTAGTTTGTACAATATATCCTGATATTTCCTTACCCAGGGTCGGGATGGGGGATTCTGCTTTTAGAACTGTAGAGTGAGGCATATATTCATGGGGAAAGGTCAGGGGCAAAATGAGGAGAAAAGAAAAACAGTAGAGGGGTTGAGTGGCAATGTTTTATTGACAGTTGGATTTCAGGTAAACCTGAACTCAAGCACCGATCAGTTGACTGATCTTGGTAAGTCACTAGCCACCTCTGAGACATAATTTGTCATACTGAGCTGGATTATAATATATTTTACTGTAAAATTATATAATGTACCTTAAGTACTTGTTACAGAGTTTTATAATCAATTTAAATTATTACTATTGATGCTATTAATTAATTCTTTTATTCCATGAGTGAGAAACAGAGAGACAGGCACCCTGAATAGAGTCTTCACACCACGTTTTACCCCCAGCTTCAGCCAGCCTGGGTCATGGGCCTGCACAGACAAGCCCAGAGTATGTAGGGAGGTTTCTGGACATGACAGATGTGTTCAGTCTTACAAAGTGTGACACTGTCTAGCCCCTATTTCCACTACTAATGTGACAAAAAATAAAACAGGAAGAAAAAAATATTTCACACCCATTCCTAGATGAATGCCTGTTACCGGGTTTTAAAGGAAAGGAAAGAGAATGTTCTTTCCCACCTCCTAACTCTCCTTTGTTCTGTACATTCATCACTTTCTCCTTTCAGCTCTCAAACATTGTGGAAATACAGCTCTGAGGGTCATCGTAGTTCATTCCTGAATTACAGACATGTTCACTGAGTTGCCAAAATTACATTTCGTCTTTTTAATATGCACTTTCTTCTCTATTCTCAATCTTAACAAATTTTCAGATTATTTCATCTCTTTGAAACTATCTTTATTTTCCCCAGTTTAGAACACCCCAGGTGGGATTATCTTAGGTTCCTTGTGATATAGCACTCCTTTATTCAAAATTACCCAGATTCATTATACAAAGTCAAAGTTCCTCATAAGAACACTAAGGCTCTCATGATGTTACATTTAGTTTTCATTTTAAAACAGTTTTTGAAGGTTATCTTTAATTGGTTTATTTAGCTTGCTTCTATAGGTGTTGAATCTTAGAATGTTATTCTTATTTCTTCTTTTACTGGTTAGTATTTTTTTACTCATTTACATCAATCTTCTGTAATAACCATGCTTGCTGCATCCCTCTCTACCTTTTTTTCTTTTAGAGAGAGATTTTGTAATTAGATGTGTGCACTTCCTGTAAAGACAGAAAAACAGAAAGTGAGAAATCACCACCACCCTGCCCCAGAGGGAATGGCTCTGCTGCAATCCCTTCTCCTCCAGTCTCCACTCAGGATTTTGGGCACACAGACACATGCACTGGGTGTGAGTTTCAAGATGCCAGGTCTGGGACTAGAACCATAGGTGACCATGTGGGAGTCCAGCAACTTAACCACTATACCATCTACTGATTCCACTAGAATCTCTTTTTAATGCTGAATCTTCGTAATACTCCTCCCTTAAAAGCATGCTCAAATTCTTCTTAAGAATTTCAATCACAATTTACCATCTGGTCAATCTTATATTGTACAGTGCTAATGTAGTATAATAAATACAGTAGTGCTTTAAATAGTCTATATTTTCCTCTAATTTCCCCAGCATCCCTTGTAATTAGGTTGAAATTAGATGATGAGGTTTGACTTGGAGTGAGAGTGGAAATGACTGAAGTCAGAGGTACTTAGGAGCATGCTGTAAAAGCCATTTGTTAAGTTGGCGTTGTCAAAAGATAATTGCACCGATGCCCATCTGAGTCCTTTAGGGGCTATCTACCCATCCACCCCAACCAGAGCTGCACATATAGCATGGGTAAGAAATATATGCTTGTGTGTAAAGGAAGAGTTAGTTTAAGGGTGGGGAACATATCTGAGCTCGATCTCTGTGTAAACATATGTCCCCAGCATATCCCAGCCTATCTTGACTAATGTCTTTGATTAGTTCCACCCAGTAGTAAACAACTCAAAGGACTAAGACAGCAACAGTGGTGGCAGCACAGAATAACTGACTATAGCTCTCCACGTCTCAATATACAAAAGTTGTTTCTAGAAATGGCAACTTTTTTAATCAACAGGATCAGAGGAAACATTAATAACTAACAGTGATGACAACTTTCATGTATGCTGCCATGCACCAGGCATTGTTACCAATAATGAAACTGGACCACTGATAGCTTTGTGAACATGTGCAATTTTAAGGTAAATAAAACATGCAAGGGCTGATGTTGCCTCACCTACCTATTAATACATCAATAAGTTTTGTGTTCATTTTCTTTTTTTCAAACCATAGTTTCGAGTTTTTCACATTTGACCTAAGTTCTAAATAAAAATGTGTGATTTGCAGATGTCACCGTACAATTTTCATCTTTTCGTGTGCTGCCTACTTTTCACGTTAGGAAAAAAAAAATGAAATCAACTCTCTTTTCTTTGATTCTTCAAGCTTAATTGGAATAGAGCACTCAAGCTCAAATTAAGGGCTTTCACTTAACTGTTCTGCCTCATTTTTTTTAAAGCCTTGTTAGCTAAGCTAAGACATGGTATTTGTGAATCCTTAACTAGGAAAGCGTCCATCACACAGCTGCAAAGCACAATAGGTATTTTGGTAGAGTTATATCTGTCTTAGGGTTCTGCAATGTGAAAGAAGATGCAAAAATAGGATCCACTAAATAAAAACCAGCCTGTAGCCAACTGTACTTTGCTTTTGTCCTTACCTTTCACAGCCACTAATAAGCTTCTAAAACTTTGGTTGATGTGGAAAGCCCAAACAAATATTCAAAATTATGGTCATGTTAAATTGTTCTGTCTAACAAGTCCACAGAATACTTTTGGTTGCCTTAGAAATATTTACCATAGGAAAGAATTTATCTGAAACTCAGAAGAATCGTATGATTTTGACCAGATGTCTGACTCTATCCCAGAACAGTTTTCAATTGATTTCTACCCCAATAACACATATTTTGGAAAATCCTAAAGGAAATACTCTGGTTATGATTTTTAAAGGTAGACATTTATTGCACACATGAAGGAGAGAAAGGATCTGTTATAAACCTGGTCAAGCAGATTGCTGGATTATCTCTTTCTAAGTGGAACTCAGTTCTGAAGTAGAAGCATTTATGGTTGTCTTAAAATGGAAAGAGTTTGAGCTTGTACGTAGACACAGCAGCTTCCTGACTTTTAGACAGTCACCCTATCCTGATCCTTAAAACCTTTGTCTTCCTCATGCCTTATATTTAATCCATTCTGTTCCCTACATGGTTATCAAATTTACACATGGTTCTCCTGTTTTCGCCAGTTCTTTTCAGCTAGATGCTGGCAACGGTTCGTTGGCCGATAAAAAGAAGCCATTCAGGCCTAGTGTCAGTGGTGCAGGCAGTAAAACTGATGTTACTCAGTACTGGAAGCCATATGAGAAAACTTCAGGTTCATCGCCCATGTTTGCCTGAACATATGGGGTATGCCCACGGATATCCCTGTGATCCTGGCTGGCTTCAGGGCTGGTGGAAGATACCAGAAATCCCCCATCAAAGGGTCTCAAGTTCTCTCTCTCTCTGGAGATAAATAAATAAAATGATCAGATAAAATAGAATACTGCTTACCTATTCTTACTTCCCTCTAATCTACACTCTGAATTACAGCCAAAGCAAGTGTCATTGCACCACAACATAACAAAAACACCTCAGTGACTTTTGACTTTTCTTCAAATATATTTGAAATACCTTAATTATTCTAAAAACACAGTGTGGTCCCTACAGATGTCTAACCTTTCCTCATCTCAGTCTCCCTCACCTTCTCCTCACTGAGGTCATCTTGGCTAATAACATATACTTTATCTTCTGCATACTGTCTTACACTACAAGGCCTTTGTACATGCTGTTACCTCCTCTGGAACTACAGCCTCTCCTGCCACTCTATAACCCTAACCAACCATCCTTCTTTTAACTAATTCTCACTTGATTCAGAACCTGCTTTAGTCACTGCTTACTGGTTGTATGCATTGAACAATCTTTCATATGCCACCAATTCCACATTCTCTTCATTGATCGTGTATGTCTCTAAACTAAGCCATACATTACATGAGGGAATATCTTGCTTTTTTCTTTATTTAGCACTGGTACATAGAAGGTATTTAATAAATACATATGGAAAGAATGAATGAACTAACCTTTTGAAATAATCCTCAGCTTGTTTTCTCCAAATTTCTTAAGGTCGTTTTGGGAATAAGTGAGATATACTTCTTGAAGTGCTCAACATAGTGCCTGTAATACAATATGCTCTCAGTAAACTTTACCTATGGTAAGAGTAAAAATAAAATTACCATGTATAATTTTCTTCCCTTTTAAATAGCAGCAAAAAGTCACTTGGGAGAAAATTATTGTTCCTTTTTTTCTTTCTTTCTGATGAATTTTAGTGAGATCATAGATCAACTCTGTTCTATTCAGAAGCATTCTGAGCTAGACAAATGGGAAGACAAATGGAAATAAAATGTTCAGCCTTATCACTAATAAAGCAGATACTGGAGGATGTAGCTTAAGTGCAAGTTAACAATAGACCTCCAAGTAGCCCACCTCAGAATAAGGCAGACATCCTGACTAGTCACAATTGGCACTGAACAACTGCAAGCCTTCCTCCATCTACAGGGGCAGAGCCTCTACTGCCAAGTTTACTGATTAAAAAGAACCCATTCAGGCCTAATATCAGTGGTGCAGACAGTAAAATTGATGTTACTCAGTACTGGAAACCATATGAGAAAACTTCAGGTTCATGGCCCATGTTTGCCTGAATGTATGGTGTCACCAGAAAGACCTGAGAACATGCTTCTGTGGGCAGGCAGATCAAATAATGTGGGGAAGGACCTGAACTATAATGCCCAGTTCCTTTATCCAACTTCAAGAGTTGGATAATTCACTCCTCTTTCCGTGGAGATGAGTTAAGTGAGGAGTTTGGGAGGGAGATGAAGCCTATGGAAATTATTCCACATAAAAAGTGATGTCAATTTACTTGCTTTTGGATATTTACTTAAAGGATAAGGATCACTCTGTCACAGAGATATCACACATGCATTTTTGCAGTGTTGTTCACAAGAGCTAAGACATATAATCCATCTAAGTGCCAAAAAACTGATGACTGAATTAAGAAAACATGAATGTATATTCACTATGGAATACTACTTAGCTATAAAGAATATGGCAATTCCATTCCTGGGTGTCTACCCAAAAGATAGGAAAACACTCAGTTGGGAAAAAGTGCTTGCACATCTATGTTTCTTATGGCTTTCACAATTGCTCAACTATGGAACCAAACCAAATGTTAAGGAACAGAAGAATGGATTGAAAAAGTGTGGCACATATACTCTATGGAATTCTACTTAGCAGTGGAAAACAAGAAGACTGGCATTTTATAGAAGGTAGATGAATATGGAAGATTTACTGCTGAGCGAAGCAAGCCAGGCTATGAAAGAGACACATTGTATGTCTCCACTTAATATATACCAACTCTCCACACTTTATGGCAGAAACTGAAATATTAAAGAGTTTAAAAGCATGAAGTATTGTTATAGATATTGGAGACTATGTGGAAAGAGGGTGGGAGAAGGGATAGAGTAAAAGAATAAAAGAAATATAAAGAGGCAAGACATCTATGGGACACAGAAATGGATGATTATCTATTGATGATAATGTGTATAGTATCTTCAACTGGATTGGAGTGAAGTGTATTCGTATTGGGTAAATTCACTTTAGAAGTTGTAATAATAATGATGAAGATGATGAAAAATGAATACATCTACATCCTGATTTGATTATTCTACACCATATGTGTGCTTTCAAAAACCATATTGTAGCCCACGAAGATGTGCAATGATGAAATGTAAACCAAAAAATCATAATAAACAATAAATTTAAACAAGGGAAAGAAAGGATGGGGACAAAGTATTATGTTGTTTGCCTTAATACATTGTATTTCTTTTTAGCATCCCTCAATCATCTCTCTCTCTCTCTCTCTCTTTAATCATTTCACCTAAGATGAACTGGTTCTAACAGTTGAGATTTGAATCAATGTACCAAGAAGGTGAAAACAAGGATAGGAGAGAAAACCAGCAGGTCATATATCCTTCCTATCTCCTAAATATGAACTGTTCTGAAGTGCAATTTCTCTTGATCATCTCTGGAAGAGTCCTGCATGATGAAGAAACAACACATGTTGAGCAACTGCTGTGTTTCTTCACAGTTCCTAAACAAGTGATGGCCAGAGGCAGACATCAGATCACATAGGTTTGACATTTTCCTTGCCTCATTTCCCCTTTTTTCCCTTCACTCTCAACAGCCTCAGTGAGTACCTTCCAAACCAATTATCAGCACTTTAATATTTGTCCCAGGCTTTATTTTCTGAAGGAACTATGCTAAAACATGCATAATTTGAAATGAAATTTTATAACAGAGTTCTTTTTAAGAGATTTTGTATGTGAGAGACTTCTAGTTTTCCCATTATCTGTTCTCTTCCCTGATATTTGTTGAGTTTATTTACTCATTTATTCCATAAGAGAGGCAGGGAGGGGGTAAACTTTACAGTGTCTTCATGCCATGATCCACTCTTAGCCAGGCTGGATCATGGGCACATACATGAGTGTCAAAAATATGCAGGGAAGACTTTGGATGTGATCCTAGGACCTTCTAAAGTGTGTCCAGCTGTATTACCTCTATGTCACCAACCTATGCCCAGTCCTAGATTTATACATTATGTTTCTTTTTTACCTGTTTATAAAAGCAAGGTGATTTCAAGACACAAACCATGCTGCTTTTTTATTTTATTTAAGAATTCTAATCCACAGAGCTGTGTAGGAGCATTCAAAAGAAGGTCAAGCAAAGTTCTTACTCAAATAATAGTTGGAGAAATTTGCTCCAAATTCTTGCTCAAGACATGTTCCTGAGCCTGTTTTCTAGGCTGCAGATAAAAGGGCAATCAGACTTCCAGTGGCATCTAAACTAGGTCCTGTGAGATCCTGGAACTGTGAAAACTTGTGTTTGCCATTTTTATAGCTTATAATGACCACCTACAGTAAGTCTACAAGCTGTGAAAAGGGAGTATTTTCATTGCAAAAAGAAACACTGTCATGGTTTCCATGATATGGGTACAACTGAAGGGTGGAAAGAACAAGTCAAGGAAGAGGAAAAGTTCATCTATTAGGATGAAGCAATATGCTTATGTACTAAATACAAACAAAGAGGATTCATGGAGAGTAATCAGAAAAGCATCTTTTATGTATTCTCTCCATAACGCTTTAAATGTCTTCAGTGTGGGTGGTCCTCACAAGATAAAAATGTGGTCAACTTTTCTAGCAACATCCAGGTAATAAAAAGTCTTATCGTCTCTCTAAGTTACTGAATTACAGTTGTAATTCAGTAACTATAAAATGTCTGACTAAATACATTAATGAACCTTGCAATTTTAACTCTCCCTCCCTCATCTGAGACTGGCTAAGGCATGCTGCAGACCTTCTGGGAAGAGGGTGTGGTTGGCCTTTTCACAGGTTTTCACTCAGCTCCCTCCTTCCAACTAGTTACTCTCTCCTCCATGATAAATTTGGAGTGGAAAGGAGGAAAATACTTTACTTTTGAGAAATGACAAGGATTCCTTTTATCATTGATAATAAAAGTATATGGGGCCAGCCCTGCAGCCCAGTGGTTGAACAAATTATGGGGTGTGTGTGTGTGTATGTGTGTGTGGGACAAGTGTATAAGAGAAGATTATGGGGTGTGTGTGTGTGTGTCACAATTAAAATCTCCAAAGTAAGAATGAAGTGTTTCTTTTGAGCTTCTACCATTTGTAAATATGGGGCAAGATTCATTTTTCAGAACTTCCAATGAGAATGGTTAAGAGAGTACTTAATGCCCCAAATGCATTCCCAATTCACCGTGATAAGAACAACATAGCAAATATGTTGCCTGTGTAATTTACCTTTGTTTCCCTTTGAAACGGCCATCCCTGTTGCCACATGAGGCTCCGTTGGGCACAGTGTACTTCTGCCGGCAGAGTAGCCACTCTCCCCTTAGCCCAGCCGCTGATTTCTTTAAAATCATACTGGGCATGTGTGCCCAGTATGTTTTTTTGTTTTGTTTTGTTTTTCTATAGGGCACTTGCGCTCGCCAGAAAGAGACAGAGAGAGTGAAAGCGAGAAATCACTCCCCCCCCTCCCCCCGGGGGGGATGGTCACGCCGCAATCCCTTCTCCTCCATTCTCCTCTCGGGATCTTGGGCACGCACGCACACACGCACTGCGTGAGTTTTAAGCCACCGGGTCCGGGACGCCAACCGCGGTCGACTACGTGGGAGTCCAGCGACATAGCCATTACACCAACTGCTGGTTCCCAGCAGCTGATTTCTTCATCTGGCTGGGGCCCAAGAAAGGTGAGCAGGACTGTGGGCGCCTTTCTCTCCACGTTCAGTGGCCTCCCCCCTCCCCCCCCTTTTATGCCTGCTGTCACAGCTCAGCTAGGTTAAAGCTTAGGGCTCCTCTGGAGTTGGAGTATTCATAAGACCTCCACTGTTTAAAAATAAAAAAGTAAAGATATAAGGGAACATGGTTAGAAATGTCTCAAAATTCCATTTTGAGAAAATAGATCATTTATGTATACTCGTTTGTTTTTGTAGATTTAAGATGACTTTTTTCTGAATTATTACATCCAATGTATAAATACAATTCAACTGCGCACTCTGTGACACAGAATTCAGAACGGCTCTGAAATAACACAGGATGTTTAGAGACACAATTATACAGTTAGTAATCTATTACTCTTCTTTAAAATAACTAGTGAAGTTTTGAAAATGTGGTTCAGTGCAAAGGACTAATATTTTCTAAGGAATATTATTATTATTATCATTATTACTAACACTACTATTATTATTTCCAAGGAGTTAACAAATGTTTCCTGAAGAATAATGTATCCACGATATGTGTTCTACAGATCATGTTAAAGTGCTTTCATAACTTTATTTTAATTCTAACTGAGCAGTGATTTGTTCAATTGTTATAGAAAATGTTTCAGGGTAGACTCATCCTCACCTTCCATTTTCCACTGTAAATCAATGATGGACAAGATTTTCCAAGTACTCTTTGAACTGCAGTTCAGTGCCACATTGGGGAACTTTTATTTACTTTTAATAATTTCACTATAATTTTACAGAAGTATTGAGTCATTTCAAGTTATATAGCAATTTGTGGAAAAGTTAAAAGAAATAAAGAATTCCTAAGTATTTTCCTTTCTTAAGCAATTTTCTTTGCCCAGAAAAAAAAATAATGCCACTTAAAGTAGAAAACTTCTCTAATAGGGCCGGTTCCATGGCCTGGTGGCTAAGGTAGTCATACTCCACAGTTTGAGTGCCAAACACAGCAGCTTGAGAGACGTGTGTGTGTGTGTGTGTGTGTGTGTGTGTGTGTTTGTGTGTGTGTGTGTCTGTGTGCCCAAATCCTGATAGGATGAAGAAATGGAGAAGGAATTGTGGCATGATCATATTCCATGGGGGATGCTTTCTTCCTCTCTCTCTGTCTCACTCTAGCAAGCATACCTGCCTTCTGACAAAAATTTAAAAATATAATAAAATAAAGATTATTCTCTAATCAAACAGTTAAAGAAGAAATGAAGAAAATAATTGAAAGAAGGTGCTTAATTTTGCAAATCCATTTGCTTTTTAATTTCAAGCTTAGGGCTTTGAAGAGCTATTTTGACCTGTGAAGATGCAAGTTTACTGAAAGCATACTCCGGCAGTGGAACCCCAACACTCCAGCACTGAGGAAACGTGGAGAAGGCTGGCATAAGGAAAGCACTGAAATGCAGGTAAACGTGGACAGCACAGCGATCATTAGCGAGCTTTCACCTTCCTTGTCCTTAGTGGTAAACAACAAACTCCTCCTTTAAGTTACTGCTGTATTACTGTATGCTATATCAAAAACCAAGAATATTCTGCAGTATTCTGGTGGTATTTCTAAGAGGGAAAAAAATGACATTATATGGTAGTGTACATCCCTCATGACTTTTTTCTTCTGATCTGCTGGGGAAACATAGAAAACTACAGATGTAACTATGTTCTTGCGTCAAGCTCAGCAATAAAAAGAAATTCACCTCTGTTGGCTGGTTTCTATAAGTTCCAAATAAAATGTTGCCATACTCATTTTTTGTATTCATCATGTACAGATACTCATCAACACACACACACACACACACACACACACACACTTACTCAGAGTGGTAAACAATTCTTGGCAATTATTATTTTATTTTTTTTGAGAGGTTTTCGCTATAGGGCGTGTGCGCTCGCCAGACAGACAGAGAGACACAGAGACAGAAAGTGAGAAATCACCCCCCGGGGGGGATGGTCACGCCACAATCCCTTCTCCTCCATTCGTCTCTCGGGATCTTGGGCACTCACGCACACACACCCGGCATGAGTTTTAAGCCACCGTGGTCGACTGCGTGGGAGTCCAGTGACATAGCCATTACACTAACTGCTGGTTCCCCTTGGCAATTATTTTTTTTCCCACCAAAGTAGACATGTCAGTTAGCTTCTTTTTAGTAGGAGAAACTGATTCTGGCTAACTTAAGCAAAAGTGAACATTCTAGAGGGATATTGGAGACTCCCAGAATATTTGGGAAGGTTAGAAACCAGTTTTGGGGGTACCCTTACTGGAACCGCTGTGTTTCACATATGTCAAGCTGAGATTATGGGAATGGTCTCATAGCAAAACAGTATGACCAAGGCCTGCTTCTGGGATGAGGATGAAAGATCTCCACCACCATGTTTATTCATGTTATGTACTCGCACTTCATATCATAAGCCAGAACCCCTGATGGGCCTAGTTCGGGTCAAATCACATAACCGTTGATTTCTGAGTGGTACGGAAATATAGAACATCGTTTGCATTTGGCAAAATTTGTCAAATTCTTCACCTATGTTTCTGGAGGAAAAAACAATAGGATTTTAGGTTAAGAAATGGCTAGACAGGGCACCTGATTTCAGGCACCCTGGAATCTGTTCGATGGAAAAAGAAGCTATTCCCCATCAAAGACATGAAAGTGCTGATAGGAAGGAAAAAGAAAAGCCAGAACCAAACATCCACGAGGTTCCAGTGCACTGAGCAGAGAGGAGTGGGGAGCAGGGGCTATGTTGCCCTCAGGAACGACAAGTCTCCAGTGCTGCCATTCCTGCAGCTGGGGCAAAGTGCTGCCCAGTGAGTGCTTGTAGCCTGTAGGAACATCTTCGATTTGGCAGCCTTTGGCACTGTTCAGTTTCTCATTCCATTGCTCAGAGCCCTTTGGCCCAGAAAGCTGATGGGTTCTGCAGAACCAGATTATATGAAGGCTTCACTCTGTAACTATCTCTTGAGAGGATGAAGACAATTGGGCTCCTCACTGCTTTAATATTCTGGAACCTGAGTACTAATGGCCGTAGGTAGTAGTGAAACACTGAAGATTTCATTTAGGTGTATTTATGAGAAAGAGTAATGTGCTTTTCAGGTGCAAGTACAGTCATTTGAAGAAAGGAAAGGAATATAACTGGGAAAACTTTAATACCAAAATGGAGACTCTCTCAGCAACATTTCTATAATTTATGTTGTAGACATCATATGCTGCTTAATCGAACCATTTGAGAATATCACATAAGCGTTGATTTCTGAGTAGTGCAGAAATATAGAAAATCGTTTGTATTTGGCAAAATTTGTCAAATTCTTAACCTATATTTCTGGAGGAAAAAAAATAGGATCTTTATAATGGAAGTTTGAACTTTGTTCCATATCCCACTTGGTGAAATTTACTTTCTGATGGGAAGGATTACAGATGAAGGTTTTCAATCCTTGTCTCACTTGAGACTTGGGAACTCGGTGTCTCTTGCTCTTCGTGGTGATTGTTGTGGCAATCTTCTCCTCAGCCTCATCTTTTCTTTAAGTCACATCATGCTTCTTCCAAGCCAGCCCCAAATTGCCTTTGTATTTGAGCCTCTATTTTCCTGCTCTTTCTGTCTCCACATCCCCGGAATCTATCTGAAGTTGACTTTGTAAGTGGAATTCTTCACTGCTGATTTAAAAGCAGCTTATCTTAGAAATTGTGCAGGCGATATACACTATTTTACTTAAGTCTCACATGTAAACACCTGGAGGCTAGAAGTGCTATAAAATGCACACAGACTGACAGAGAGGAAGGAGTTAATTATTGGCCAGGGGTGGACCTAGCCACATCTCATTAAAATGTCTGCTTATGCGTTTAGGGCATCAAGAAGGAAATGAAAAGAAAACATCAGAGGCTAAAGATGAAAGGAGAGCAATACAATAATAAGAGAGGGCTTCTAATTTCTCAACTGTTATAAATTTTTCTTTTAAGAACCTACCTCTCTTCTGGCTTTAAGACTTCTTTGTAGCAGAGCTATTAGAGGGCTGAGCCGCAATCTCTCAATGGCAACAGCAATCAGAGCGGTAGTGGAAACATGATGTCAAATTGGATCCTGAGCACATTAGGGCCTATTTCCCAAACCCTGGACAAAGAAGGGATGTGACTTTAAACTGGATAGAAACCAAATGCGAAGGGGTTGGAAAACACAAGCACACATACATGTGCATTTACATGGGCTTACACACACAGTTGCAGAATCCAGAGAGAATAGACAACCAACAAGCTTTTTTTTTTTTTTAAGGAACTTGATCTTTCTAAATTTCTACTAATTCTATGCATATACAGTCTGTTGACAAGGACAAAGAGAGGGAAACCACCATACCAAGTGAACACGCAGAAACACACAAAGAGAAAAGGCAGAAGACTATTCAGGGAATAGTTATTTTTCCTGGTAGATTCCAATATAGGAGACTTGCGGTGGACTTTAGGAGAAAATGAGAAAGAACACGTAGAAGAAAAGTGGAGTCTATGAAAGAAAAGAATCTGTGAAAGAAAAGAAAATATATCATGACATTTTTATGAAGATTGAAATATGAAATCTACATACACATATATGGATAGACTGGCATTTTATATATATACATATATATATATATTTTATATATATACATACATATGAAACACTTTAAAAAGTAAAATAAACTCTATAAATATTTGATTGTACTAGAATTATTAAATAGCTAGACAATAGCTGTCCAGAAATTTCTTTTAAATAAGAAATGTAACATATATTTCAACAAAAGCAGATAGATGCCATAAGAAGCAGTAGATTACTACAGGATCTTAATCTAGTCTGCCAGTCAAATCAAGTTCACTGCTTATTTTTGCAAATAAATTTTTATTACAACATGATCATAATTACTGTTTTTAGGTATTGTCCATGGCTGTGTTTGCTCAACAACTTCAGAGTCAGATAGTTGTCACAGCAACTATATGGCCTAAAAAGTGCAAAATATTCATTTTTGCACTTGCACTATGCCAAAAACCTTGCTGATCCTGTCCCTAGATGGTCTGAATAATACAATTAGTTAATATTTATTAAACACTCTCCAAGTGCCAAGAAGCTACTGTTCTTATACCCATTCCACAGAAGGGCTAAGAAACTCACCAAGATTAGATGATTAGTAACAGAATCTAGAATTGTAAAATATAGCAAATAAAAATATAGGCTACCCAGTTAGATTTGAATTTCAAGCAAATATTAATTGATTTCTTAGTATGAATAGGTCCTCTGCTATTTCAGAAACATATTTACACTAAAAAATGATTATTGTTGGGACCAGCAGATGGCATAATGCTGACGTTACTAGACTCCCACATAGCTGACCACGGTTTGAGTCCCCCACATAGGGGCTTAAAACTCATGCTGGGTGTGAGTGCATGCGTGCCCAAAATCCCAAGAGGAGAATGGAAGAGAAGGTATTACAATGTGGCTATCCTCCCTGAGGCGATTTCTCACTTTCTGTCTCTCTGTCTCTCTCTCTCTCTCTCTCTGGTGAGCACACATGCCCTATAGCAACCAACCCCCACCCCCAAAGAAAACAAAACAAAACTTGTTTATATAAAACTCAAACTTACCTGGGTGTCCTGTATTTTATTTGGCAACTCCAATCAAATCTAACTGGCTCCAGAGTGTACTGGAAATACTATAGTATTATACTAAATACTATAGTAAATACTATATTGCCTCTCTCTTAAAAAGATAGTGGATTTACTTGAACGGAAATGAGGACTCTTGTATAGGAATGAGAAGGACATAATTAGGATGGACCAAGTCACATCCATTAAAATGTCTGGTTATGTGATGTTTCCTGGCTAATGAGTGACACAGTTGGATTTTTTTTTCCCAAGAATGTCTTGAATGTCTTAAAGATGTATTGGGCTTTGGATAGAAAAGGTTAAATTAGGTCTGATATAGTTTTTTAATTGTATTATTCAAATTTAGGATCTGGTTCTCAGAGGGTAATTAGGAAGAGAGGTATGGATTAATAGTTACCTGAATTGAAGTAATAATGAAAACAGTTACCTGAATCTATGGAAGTAGTAATGAAAACTAAAAATGAATTCCATTTCTGAGGAGTTCAGAGATTAGTAAGACTTGAGAGATTCTTCCAGATCTTTGTCTTCCAGATCTTTGCTAGCATTCAACAGAATTCTTAAAATTAATTCTACTTTGATAGTGAAGGGTCAGTCAGCATTGCACTATAATTTCTTACCAATACTTAAAAAAACAAAAGGGAAAAATGAGTAGAAATTAGAATCTTAAGTCTTTCTCACAAACTCAAATGTCTAGAGATTCGTAGGCCTGTCTATGCTGAAAAATAACACTTAGGACTGGGAAAGTAAGCCCTTCATATCCTCTCTGTTTGTAGAGATCGGGCCACAGATGTGAGAAGCAGGATATTGAAAAGTGCACTCCATCAAGAGCAATATGATTCGGCATGGGCAACAACTCGGAGTGGACTGAGGGGTGTGGTGTGTTGCTGCTGGACCCATCAGCCAGCTCTAATGGATTATTCTGCACAGAGCAGCTTGAACAAGGCAAGTGCTGGATGTGGTTATTGCAGTTGTTACAGGCAGTAGTCCATGCACCCAGTAATATACAGGCAGCGCCCCAGACTGATTTTGCTAATTGCTGTCCCTCAGGCTTGGAATTTACTTTTATCCCAGTTGCATATTTTTTCAATGAAAGGATGTGATTTCTATCCCTAATGGAAGAGACTGAATGCTAGCTGCTTCCTGACATAATTGGTTATATTACGAGCAAGTTGTTGACTTTGTGAATATAGCAAATATGAAAGAAATGGTGCAACACCTATTAAAATTTTAGATTCATGCTTTATTAGCTGTGGCTAGGTGCTCTGAATCCCAAGTAAAAATCATGGATGTCTGACAATTCAGCCAACAATTATTGAGCACCTACTGAGTGCCAGGCATGTGCCAGGTCATGGGGATCTCAGATGAATGACTCCGTTCCAGCCACCAGACATTTGTAATCTGAAATTAGAGACAGAAACTTATACAAATGGGTGCTATTCGATGTGATCCATATTATAATAGGGCCACGGTGGGCACCCAAAGGAGGGCATAGTCAATGCCTCTTAAGGGGAACAAAATGCATTTCATAAAAAAAAATGGTCTAGCTGAGCTGAGTCTCAATCTTTAAGAAGGACTTTATCAAATGAAAAAGGAAAGACCCAGGCAGTGGTATAGAGGTAACACAACTGGACCCACGTGGGAAATTCTCCAGTTTACATCCCAGGGACAGTGTCTACATACTGGGCCTGTAAGCAGGTGTCTGTCACCTGTGCTGGCTGAAGGTATGAGGTAATTGTAGCAGGAGGACCCTGTGGGTGGGCCTGACTCTCTTTCTCTGCCTCTCTTTCTCTTCTTTCTCTGTCTCCTTTCTTTTATCTCTCTCTCATTAAGTAGTAAATTAAGCTCAAAGAAAAAAGAAGAAGAAGTGAGAGTGAAGACAGTACCTCATTGTAGTATTAGAGAAACACATTATAGGATAAAAGAAAACTGAGAACAAGGAAGTAGACTAAGAATAGACTAGAACTGAACCTTGAGGCAAAGATCCAGGCCACGATCTGTTTTTATAAATCAAGTTTTACTGGCCCAAAGCCAAGTTCATCTGGTTAGATTTTGTTTGTGGTTGCTTTTGCAATACAGTGACAGATCTGAGTAACTGCAGAAACCATATGGCCCACAAATATTAAAATATTTACTATCTGACCTTTATATAAAATAGTGGCTGACTCCTGAACTAGAGCATCAGTCTATACATGAGAAAACAAAATTGGATTCGAAGAATAAAATTAAAATTGTAGCATGTTTAATAAATAAATAAAATTTCACTGTCTCTCCCATATAAGCAAAATGTCACCAGGAATATATAAATCAGTGATATAATCTCAAACTTTAAGTAGAAGATGTTAAATAAGTAGCTGCATAATGACCACAACCATGAAGATAGAAACTTCTGGGATATCTCAAAAGCAGAAGTGATGATCTCTTCCTAGAACCTCTGCTTCAGAAAACAGGCTATGGGCAACACATGGGGCCTTGAAGGATAAGTAGGTGTCCAACAGCATTTATTCTCTCTCTAAAGCATATCTTCTTTTTTTTTTTTTTGCATTAGAACTTATCTCCCTCTTTTAGAGTGTCCTGTATGATTTGAAACACCCTGTAAGAATCTGTAAGAATGAGCTTCGCTTTGAGCTAGCACTATTTTTTGGCTACGGCCTTTTTCCATCACATATTATTTGGCTCCAAGATGTATATACTATAATCACAGAAAAGTCAACAGGATCACTGCAGAGATTTGAATGTTGCATTGTGCATAAATTTGTAAGAGCTGGTAGCAAACACTTGGTCTTTTAAGTTTTAGAAACCTTTTCACATTATGGCAGGACTTAGTTGTTCTGATTTTACCCAAAACTTTGTCACAGACACCCCCAACTTAATGCCTAGAATTTACTTAGCAGAAAGATTCTCCAAATGTAGGCATTAAAGACTGTCCCAACCCAGAGGACAGTCAAACAGGTTTCCTGAGGGAAGGAGTGAGAGACCGGACGAACGACCCAGTGTTACAACACGGAAATGACACAGTGTTACAACTCTTCAGGGTCGTCTGTTTATTGTGGGCAGCACAGAGACAACACAGTGTCACAGCTCTTCAGGGTCTTCAGGTCGTCTGGAGACGATGTGGTGTTACATCTCTTCAGGGTCTACAGGGTCATCTGGAGACGATGCAGTGTTACTACTCTTCAGGCTCTTCAGGGTGGTCTGGAGACTGTGGGCCAGGGATCGTGGTTATATACATGTTGGTGGGCCATGATTGGTTGTAAAAGGTGGGTTATGATTGGTTGCTTTGTGGATCAACCATGAGGTGCCAGATATGCAAATCTGAGGGATTCTAGTGGCCAATCAGAGTATGGTTTTGAAGATGAGGTTTTGATGGGAAGCCAATCATGGCTTTTGGCATTGTGTAATTGTTTGCTCTTTGAGAAATCGGCAATATTTGCTGGTGTGCAGCCTCCCACAAAAGACAAACTGCCAAGGTGGTTCTCTTAGACTACTTAAAACATTGAAGATAAAGACTGAAAAAATATGTAGGATTTCTGTTTGTGAATTAGTCTCCTTAAGCACTAAACCATGGTCTGAGTCAAAGAAAAAAACATTTTATATATATATATATACATATATATATTACCATGTAAAAAATTAAAGCTTTGGCTTTAATTGCCATGATAAACTAATACAGCCTCATAGAAATATATATAAAACATTAGGTCAGAATCCCAAAGGTTAAAGAGTCTCTAGTAAATACTTATACACTGAAAAAAAAACCCCAAAAGTTTCCAAAGAAATGCAACTACTGTAGTGACTTTTTTTTATAATTATTGATTGGATGTTGTAAAAAATTAAAGCTTTGGCTTTAATTGCCATGATAAACTAATACAGCCTCATAGAAATATATATAAAACATTAGGTCAGAATCCCAAAGGTTAAAGAGTCTCTAGTAAATACTTATACACTGAAAAAAAAACCCCAAAAGTTTCCAAAGAAATGCAACTACTGTAGTGACTTTTTTTTATAATTATTGATTGGATGTTGTATTAGACTATGTAACCTTAAAAAGCAGATATTCCAAATGCTTACCATAAGGCTTAAATAAATGTTTTAAAGAATAATGTTATATAGTTCAATTGATACATACATTACTTTTTCATTTAAATAAGAATCTAGATCACCTGGACTGAGAACTTACTGTGTAATCTTGAAATAATGACCTCAGTTAGTGACTTTCTTCTAATTCCTTTCACATCACCTGTTGATATGTTTTTTTTGCTGTCTCAGTAACACATTAAAAATCACTTGTTTGGCTCAAAAATAAGACATGATCTTGCTCTTTAAAGTTTCATTTTTATCTACATTATGATCAATGATATCATGAGATATAACTCTTAATGTTGCCATCCCTTAAAAAGTAGTGGGGAGATACTCAATTAATAAGGCAAGAAGGGATCTACAAGAAGAGGCTAGAACTGGCACTTGATCTACACTTGAAAAAAATCATACTTTACAATGACTGACCTCGAGTTTCCCTTTGGAATAAGATTCATTAGACTTCATTCAGCTCTGCTTAGCAAAAACTCCACAGATTTATCTTGGCGAAGACAATTTATGCTGGCACTATTCCTAAGCTGGCTTTGGGAAGACTGCTGGTCAACTGATCTGGAGAGTGTTTTTGATTATTAATTCCTTCATAAATGTTTTTAACTACCTACTTTATGGCAGACACTGATCTAGAAACTAGAGACACAGTAAGGGTACTGGGTAACTAGAAGCAAAGTCGGTGCTTTCCTCAAGTGTAGAGCTTAGTTAACTTAAGTCCAAGTTGAAACCTTTGTCTCTCTGTTTAGTCATAATGGAAATAAGAGAGTACAAAACACAAAGTGAACAAATGAGAAAAGGACAGTAATCAACCATGAAAATGTATTTGGAAAATGTCAAACGAAAAGCACGTTTTCTAACATTTATTCAGAATAGCAACCCAACCAGAACACATGAACTACAAAAAGAAACCTTAGCAAGCCAAGTTTGGCTCAATGGCCACACAATATCAGTAAATACTATAAATAAAATCTGATCCTTTTCCATAAAAATAAACATTAAGGAACAGGTAGGGGATTGTTTATAAAACAGTGGACAAAGACAATTTAGACATTTACATATGAAATCTTTTTTTGACAAGAAACATGCATGTGTGAAAATATTTAGTATCATGAAGGTAATGACTTATAGTGTGTCTTATTTTCTTATGAATAAAATTTATAACACATAATACATTTTTACCTCAAAGATTCAGTATTAAAAGTACTCAAAAATAGCAAACACACACACACATACACACACACACACACACACACACTATAATACAACACCATCAAACGAATAAGATGCTTTAAAACAGGTGACTGCTTGTGGGTATTTCATCCCTGTTTACTACTGAATCTTCTTTTGGCTATTGTCATATTTGCCCTTCCATTTGTATTCAAAGCAAGTTTCCCCAGAGCAGTCCTCAAAGAAGCGTTCCCTTGCAGGCTTCTTTTTTGTCAAATTTCCAAGGCACATTGGATTGTGGATATTTCTACTCAAATTGCCAAACCTCTTCCCACTCTCTCTGTAGCATTTATCTCTGCCCAGTATAAAACCTCAAGTGCACTTTCATTTCTTCCCAAACTCTTGCGCCCATATCTACCCTTTCAGTTCAGCGAAATGTGTTGTACTCCCAACAGAAAGCTCCTAGGGATTCAGCCTCATTTTTTTTCCTTTAGACTAGTACTTTTGTTGAACTGAGTTTAGAAAAATAACATATTTGCACTTTCAATTATAGTTTTATTTCACTGCCTTGGGTCAACATAAACACCTCCAAAACTGTCAAAAATTTGAAAGAGGGTCTCTTTTTTTTTTTTTTTTTCTCCCACCACAGGTTTAACTAGATATGAAGTATATAGTTATGATGTTCATAGAATTATAATAGGTTAAAACCAAAACAAAACTGGAGTGCCGCCTGACTTACATAGCCCAGGTTTTCTGAACTTTGGGACCACCCCTATTATTTTCAGGATCACCTGACTGGCAATAACAATAGAGAAGGGCAAACCTGGAGAGAATTTACTTGCTCTGTCTGGAGCAGAATGGGCCTATTAGAGAGTAAAGAGAAGCTTTTGTCATTTGGTATGCCTCATCAGAATCACCTTAGGAAACTGCTTCTCAAAACTCCAATATTTGTCATTGGTGGTATTCCCAGGGATTTCAACATATTGATATTAGGAGCTTTAGGTGGATTTGTGGAAATATTTTTGTAATGTCCAAGTATCATTTGGAAAAAAAAAACTTCATTTGAATGCAATCATCTTAAGACCACTGTGTTTGCAAGCATTACCTCTAGTTCAATGGAATAATTTTTCTCTGTTTATTCCTTTAAAGGTTCACAGAAATGGAAAAGCCATGTGAGATTTCTTGGTACAATTTCTTCAAATATTGAAGTCTCAAATTTAGGAGACAATATAAAAGAAAGAAAAGGAGGAATATATTGTGCTGATTAGGTAACAAATTGAAAAACCATGGGGCATTTCGGCTTTGGAGAATGAAGCTGTAGCAGTGGGAAATAAAGTCCCATGTAAATCACTGGTGAAATTAATACATTTTAAAGGTTATCAGAGCAAAACTGCTGAATCCTATAGTTTGTCATCAGTAAATTAAATGCAACATCGCTAATTTAATTTGTATGAGTTACCCGTTGACTTCTAATGTATGGAATAATCAGAACTAATGCTACTTTATGAGCTGGAAATGAGATTTTTTATTTTCAAAAGAGCAAAAAGACAAGAAATAAAGTTGATTCAGAGCCCAAACAACCTTTTAGTTATAGCAATTTGTTGATTTCTTAAAAAAAAAAAAGCTTTTGGCTTTTATTTATTTATTTCAAATTTAACTCAAATGAAATATAGGGAAGCAAACAACTGCCTCTCAGTGTTGGTCTGGTTCTGACCCCAGAGAAGAGGGTTTCAAGGAAGGGCTGTGTGGGTGTGTTGCAGTTTACCAAGACAACCGTCTGCAAGTCTCGTTTTCATCCTTAAACTCTGTGAGAGAAATAAAAGATTTGGGTTTTTTCCCTTCTGCATGCTTTTTTCATTGTGCATGAAACTCTGAGTTTGTGAAATTGACTTAACAAAAAAATTTGTGGCACTCTCTGGGAGAGCAGAATAAATTCAAATTCTGGAGCTTTTGCAGAAAGCAGACTTATAGAATGTGAGAAGTATGAGGAACTTAAGAGCTCATTTTTGTCCAACTGCTCATTTTGCAGATAATGAACCAAAGATGAGGAGACTTATTGGAAAGAGATGAGGAGACTTATTGGAAGTGTACCCAGTTCAACTTGGACTGAAAGTCAGGGCTTAAAGCCAGGGCTCTTAACCTTTCACAAATCGCAAAATTAAGAGACCTACATAGAAAGACATCTTTTTATAAATACACTCATTTATTCCTTAAACACACACACACACACATACATTCATACACTCTTATTTCTACTCTTGGGGATTACTTAGTAATATAACCAATCATGATACCATAACTAGAGAGATCAGGAAGAAGCATAATGTGTGACAAAGATTGCTTTCTTTTAGTGTTTTTCTTCAATATATCCCTAGAAATACAGAGAGTTTAGTATCTTCCCTAGCTGGGAAGGCCTTGCCTTCAGAGAAATGAGCTACATGGCTTGCCCCTCCCAGCTCGTTAAGATACCTGAAGGATGTTCCTGAGTAGTTATGGAATGTAACTTTTTTTTTTTAAATCTAACTAGCAAAAGGAGTAAAGGATAAAAACCCAAAAGGGCAGAACAAAGAAGCAATAATTGTATAAGCTGTTTCATAATGAACTGGCTTAAAAAGTACAGCAAATTCACTTGAAATAGACTGACCCAAAGTCATTTGGATTCTTAGTAGCAGATATGCAACTGCCCCAGTCACTTCCATGATGGATGGCTATTATTATTATTATTATTTTAATTTCTTGTCAGTGAGTCTTTGGTTACAAAAAATATACAATGGCTTCCTTTTCGCACTTGGCTTGTAGAGCTCCATTTGACACTTGCTATAGAATCACCAAATATGAGTCAGAATGGACCACAGTGACCATCAGACTTAAACTCCATCCCTCTTATAGATAGGGAAACTGAGTTTCGAGCCATGGCACGTTCTCTTGCTTGATAAAAACAAGCAGATATTAGAATACAGGTTTCTCGATGCTTGTATTTCCTGATGTTTTTAGCCACAATATCGTCTGGCTGCAGGAATGGTATGTTGAGTGGTGTGTAGGCTTTGGAGTGTGGGATAGGTAATGAATCCCAGATTTACTGCAAATATTATGCTGTTAAAATAATTTAGTCTCTCTATGCTATAACTTCCTTATCTGCATCATAGGAACATAATGTTCCTTTCACATCAGGTTGTTGTAAAAGTATTACCCAGGCTTAGATTAGTGCCTGGCTCAGCATGGTAAGAATGCAATGTTAGTGGTTAGTAGGAGGAAGAGTCCTGGAGCAGCAACAGGAAATGTGAAAAGGAAATCTGACCCTGGCCACAGGGACAGTGCTCCTTGGGCTGAATCTCAGGTCTGTCTGAAAAAGCAGTGTCAATAGAATAACAAAAAAAACCCTTATATTTTAATACTATTTAGATTATATACATAGGAGCCAGGAGGTGGCATAATTGTTAAGGTACTGGACTCCAACATGGCCAACTGTGGTTCAAATCCTGGACCCAGAGGCTTAAAACTCACCTCAGGCATATGTGTGTGCATGCCCAAGATTCCTAGAGGAGAATGGAGATGAAGGGATAGCGTTGTGGCCATTCCCTGAGTGTGTGTGGGGGGTTATATACACACATTTACAAATGTGTGTGAATTATACAAATATGTGTAAAATACATATTTGTAAAATACATAGCACTATGCCTGAAACAAGTTGAATGCTTGGACAACATTTATTATCTCATCTGTTACTGTCATAATTAAAATCTGATTAATCTCTGGCACTGGCTTCATTAGCCCTTCTAAGATCCAGAATTTTGTGACTTTATTTGGCAATGCCTGAGATAGAAAATCACCAAGATTTATCAAATTGTTATGCCTTTGCAGGGAAACAAAATCAATGGGATGTGTATGAGATTTATTATGGTAATTGTTCACATGATTATGGAGCCTAAGAAGTCCCATTATCTGCCATCTGCAAGCTGGAGAACCAAGAACGCTAGTGGTGTAATTTAGTCCAAGTCTGAATGCCTGAGAATCAGGAACTCTGATGTACAAAGGCAAGAGAAGGTGGATGTTCCAGAACCAATAGAGAGAGCAAATATGCTTGCCCTCAATGGATTGGTTGATATCTACCAACATGGATGAGGGCAGATCTTCTTTTTTTTTTTTTTTTTTTTGAAGAGGTTTCTGCTACAGGGCATGTGTGCTTGCCAGAAAGACAGAGAGAGACAGAAAGCGAGAAATAAATCTCTCCCCCCGCCCACCAGAGGCAATGGCCATGCCGCAATCCCTTCTCCTCCATTTTCCTCTCAGGATCTTGGGCACGCACACACACACTCCCGGCGTGAGTTTAAGCCACTGGGTTCTGGGACTCAAACTGTGGTCAACTAGTTTCTTAATGCTTTTCTAATGAAGCCTCTTGTTCAGGTACTTTACTAAACCAAATTAATCTAGTAGGCAATTACTTGTCTTCCTTTGCTAGTCTCTTTCTTTTTCCCAGCTTGGTACCCAGCTTTCTCACACAATATGCAGTTCTACATTGAGCTCAAAATGATAGAGAGTCAGATATTATAAATCGTAAAATAGTGCATATAGTTTGTTCATTCTCTAAATAATGGTTCTGTGCCTCTTTAATTGTTGTGGTACACCATGCTGTGAATCCATTTAGAATCACTGTTTCATAGGCCATAGGGCCACCACTTATTTTGTCCCATTCCTTTAAGCTGTCATAGACAAAGGATCTTCTGTACGCTACAAATAGGCTTCATACTCAAATCTTCATAGTAGGTTGCTTGTTTGCAAGCCCTTTAAAAATGAACAAATACTTTTACATAAATTATACTTGGGCAACAGAAGCTCCTCTTAGCCTGTAATATTTATACATCCTGGCCAGTAGTAA
Source organism: Tupaia belangeri chinensis (assembly GCF_000334495.1). Taxonomy (NCBI): domain Eukaryota; kingdom Metazoa; phylum Chordata; class Mammalia; order Scandentia; family Tupaiidae; genus Tupaia; species Tupaia belangeri. The sequence continues at coordinate 3,086,853 of NW_006206544.1, forward strand.
CAAGTCTAGTAAACAGTAACTTAGCCATAACATAACCTTTCATAGACTTCTAATATGATAACGACAACAACATGTATGAAGTAATTTGATCTTTCTGACATTGAAATTTGTTATATTCAGCAGCATTATATTATACATTGTTTGCAACCATATCACTTACTATTTATAAACCATCTTCTATATGTAAGTCACTATATTGTACACTGAAAGATCAAAGGTTCATAATAGAGAGTGGCTTTGCTCTCCAATCTATTCACAATCGAGCAGCAAAATGAGTCCCAGAGAAAGAAGTCATAATAAAGCATATGGAAAATGCAAAGTTAGCATGTCGAGAGAGAAATGGTAAGTGTACTGAGTCCATCTTGCAGGAAGGAGCTGGGCGAGGTTATGTTTCTTAGGAAAGATGATCCAAATATTGCAGGATGAGTAGACATAAGTCACGAGAAGAAGGTGTTGGGGCAGAAGGCCATACCAAGCAGTGAAAAGATGAAAAATGCCACAGCACATTAGAGAAAATAGTTCAGTGTGGCTAAAACTCAATCTTTAAAAGGAGTAATGGAGCATGGGGTACTTGATGTGGAAGTCAAGTCCAGATCATGAAGGGTTTTGAATGGTATGCTAAAGATTTACAATCTTATCCTGAGCTTATTGTTAAGTCACTGAAAGATTTGTATGCAAAAGGATTATTTCATAAAATAGTTTTTTTTAAGAAAGGTAATTCTGGATACTGTGTGAAGCATGAATTGAAAAGACAATGACTGGAAGAATGGAAAAAAGTTAAGAGAAAATAAAAACCAAATGAAGGCAGAAATGATGAGAATGGAAAAAGAGTTGGAATCAGACAACTTCAAGATAAGAGGAATGGATAGGTGGTGAGGCAGAGGGAGGAGTCAATGTAGACTCATAGTTTTCTGATTTGAAGTTCTTAGGTTGATGAAGAAACCACTTACAGAAAAATAAAATACTGTAGGGGGAATAGATTCTAGAGGCGGAACGGTAGAGGAGATGTTGAATTTAAAGTTGCATATCCTGGATTTGAAGAGCATATGAGACTTCGGCATTAAGATACATTATAGGTAGGTGGAATTCAGAAGAAATTTGGGAATTATCAGAATTTGAATAAGTACTAGTCTCATTCTCTGTACCCCCATGGATTGATGAGGCTTTAGTTTTCTCCTTGGGCTTCCTGTTGACACCTTCTCCCCAACCCAAGAATCAATCAAACAGTAGAAAGAGGGTTCCATCAACTTCATAGAAGTTACCAGCTCCAAATTATTGTGAAGACCATGTCGTCATGGCAATGGTAATGTTTTGCTGACCAGATCGTGGAATCTACTCCTTCTCATCCCTTGCGTTGCTCACAGGTAGGACCAGTATTACCTCACACCTCTGTACTCCCCATCAGGGTTCTCAAATTGCTTCTACAAGGAACTGACCATGGACCCACACACAGGTATATACTCACCAGGCCTGGCCCACTGGGTCATAGACTATAGACCAAAACAAAGGGAAATTATTCTGGGTCATGTCCAGATCCTTGGATCCTAATGTGTAAGGGTACTTCTGTACCTTGGGATGTAACTTTCTTGGTCCAATAAGCAAAATAATGCCCTCTCCCCCCCACTCCCCCCCCAAAAAAGCCAAAGAACTCCATGTCCTAATCTCTAGAACTACTGATATGTTACCTTATAAGGCAAAAGGGAATTAAGGCTGTTAATTATCCTAGACTTTCTGGGTAAGCTGAATATAATCATGAATCTATAAGAGAGAGGTAGAGAGAAGGTCAGAGTGGTGCCAGTTGAGAAAGACTCAACTTACTGCTGCTGACTTGAAGATGGGCCCACAAGTCAAAAATGTGGGCAGCCTTGGGATGTTGGAAAAGGCAAGAAAATGGATTCTCTTCAAGAGTCTCCAGAGATGAACACAGCCCGGAGAACATATCAATTTTGACCCAGTTAGAACTGTGTTAGACTTAAAGAGCTCTAAAATAATAAATTTGTATTATTTAAGCCACTGCATTTGTATTAATATGTTTAAGCAGTCAAATAATGCTAATACACCTATAAATACTCAAAAGAGCAGGATAGCACAACCCAGTGTGGAGGTGTTGATGCCCTATAGGGTGGATTTTGACAAGTCTGGGAATGGAGCCTGATTCTTTCACACCCATCCCAGATTTTTCTGACACAATAGGATTTTACACAGCTTTTTAAATTTCAGAATAATGTCTCATTGTGTCACAATTCTCCTACCTCAGTCTCCCAAGTAGCAGGGAGTAAAGGTATGTGCCAAGTTCAGTTTTGGGGGCCAGCCTCCCATTTGGCCTCAGCCTGCTACCTAACTGTATCAACCAGCATGTGTGACTGCATGTGGGTCCTATATCGCCTTCGTGAAGCAAACTGTGGGACAGAGAACTCAGGCATGTTTTTCACAGAGCTGCAGCCAGCTATCCTCTTGCATTTATTCTTACCATTCATCACTCATTTCCCTTTTTTGCTCATTTATGCTTCCTAGGAATGTAGTAGCATGTGTAGATTGGGCTCACCAAGGCTGCTTTCTAAGAACCTGAGACAAGTAGAGGCTGCTACCATGCATGTGGGTGAGCCATTTCTAAAGGGTGTGTAGAGTGATCAGAAGGGTCAATGGATGGGTTCTTAGGAAGCCTACAAGAGCCAAATGGCACAAGAAGAGCCTGAAGAAAGAGCAGGGCAGAGAGGGAGAAGAACAAAACAAAACTGGGAATCATCAGTGTTTTAAACCCGAGGGAGCAAGAAGTATGCCGTAAGAGGAGTGGTCACTGAAATGATGGTCGGTGAGACCAAGTAAGAGGAGAATTGACATTTAAAAATTAACACTGACGTAGCCGTTGCAAACCTTGGCAAAGGTAGAGACAAAACCAGGTTACAGGAGATTTAGGAATGAATCAGAAGAGATGAAATCTAGACAGCAGCACAGGCATCTCTGTAGGTGTCTTGGGTACGGAAGCAAGTGTGAGATAGCACCTTAGCTAGCAAATAAAACTGGGTGAGAGGAAGGAGTTTTAATTTCTATTTTCATCATTTTTTTTTTAAGACTGGAGAAAACATATTCCTATCCTAAAGGAAATGAGCCTAGGGAGAAGACAAATTTAAAGATTTACATGATAGAGAAGTCACACAGGTATACACCTGGTAGAGAATGTAGTATTTTCACTTTATCTCCTGGAATGCTGTCACACATGCACAAATGTGTTTCCCTCCTCCAAATCTATTAACAATTTGGCTACAACTTCTGTTTGAGGAGGCTCACTCTAAGTCAGACAGGACATTAACAAACAATTGACCCTCTACAGGTGATTCTAGGTAGCAGATAGAGTCATGGACTTTTTCTCTTTGCCTTTTCTTAGAGAGAAACAAAGATTTTGGTAGCACCCAGTCCAGTGAATTAAAACTAGCAGAAGGCAGGAGGCACCCACACTTCCAGAATAGGAAGGGATTTTGTTTGTTTGTTTTGGTGAACTTCAGAATTATCCTGCATTCTCCCAGAGGAAGAATGCAGCCACAAAGCGTGATAAATATTAATACTAGGCTGAAGCAACTCAGAAAACTTCTTCCCGTTAACACCCTCTACAACAAGCATACACATATGTGCACATACACATCCATACAATTTGAACCAGAAAGAAACAAATACAAAGGTTGGCCAATTGCTCTTTTTTAAGAATCAGATTTTTAGTGTTTGAGGGACATTTTCAGAATGACTTAGTTTAGTACTCTCATTTGACAGTTGAATAAATTGAGGCATAATGAAAAGTTATAACAAAAGCATGCCAATATTATAATGTGCTTCTACATACATTACTTCATTTGATCCCCAAAAAGATAAAACTAGAACAGATCAAAATTGTACCTCAAAAATATTCTTTTAATCCCTGCACTTCTATACAATAGGGGTATTTATATTCCTCTCCTATTGTCTACAGGTTGAATACATTATTTCCACTTTTCAGGTACAGAAACCAAGGTTAAAGTATGTAAAAGCATAAGTGGGATGTCAGACATTGGACATGTCTGACGATCTAAAAAATCATGTCAAAAATCAACATAAAATTTTTTAATTTCAGAGATTTCTTTAATTTTTCTTAATTTTACATTTTCTAGTATTTGATGCTTAGTTTGACTTACAAGGTTTAATTAAACATCATGACCATGTTTTATGATAGATGAAACCATGAAGAAAATGGAAGATGAAGGACTTGTTGAAAGTCTTGGAAGTAGTTAACCACTGTACTAGTACTAAAGCAAGAGTTAGGCTCTGAAGTCTTCCCCCCTAGCCCCGGTACTGGGAGTTTTCCATCCTGCTTACAAACTGACGTTATCTGAGGAGCTTTTTAAAAAAATACAAGCGCCTGGACCTTGCCCTAGACTAATTGAATCAGAATCTCTAGTGGATGGGCTCTGGGTGTCTGTTTTTATAGCTGCTGTTTGTTTGTTTATTTGTTTGTTTTTTAAAGCTTTGTAGGTGATCCTTTGAGCTTTTGAGCTTGCGTTGAGAATCACTGCATTATACATTTAAAATTCTTCATTTTCATTTCACAGAGTTTGTTTTCCTCTCCTGCAATAATAGCTAACATTTTTTTTTTTTTTGGTAGCATTCTGGCAGCGATGTGGGATTCATTTTATTTTAGCTCTCCACGGAACAGAAACAATGCTACTGTGTATACAAGTATCTTGTAATACAGGTTACCAAAGTCTTATTAAATTGCCCACTCTAACAGCAAGAAGAAAAGAATTTCTTCAACCTGTGCTCCCCAAAAGCAGTCAAATACTTTCTGTACCATATGGCACTGGAGGCTAACATCACATTGCATCCATACAGCACAGAGGAATAAATACTAGAAACATAATACCTTTGTTTTAATTGCTGATGATGGTGGCTACAGCGTGAACAGAAACTCCCCGATGAAGGATGAGACTCGGAACACAGATGAACACAGAGCCGGTTGTCTCTCACGCCAGAGCCCCCCGTGTATTATTGCTGGTATCCATGTGTAACAGATAGTATTGTGCACTGGGCTGGAAGATAATAAATAGATGTGAGATGATGATTTACAGAAGGGTGCTTAGAACTCCTTGAACCAGCAGGAGAAGAAAACAGTGCTGGTACAAGGTTGTACTGTCAAACTCAAAATCCTTTTTTTCCTTTCTCTCCAGAGGGTAATTTCTTCAACACATAACTTGCTTTCTGCCTTATCATCCAGAAATTTGGTGGTTAATTACTAAATTGCCTGATCCACACATTTCTGTAATATTTATTCCCCTTTGGTTGACTTTCTCTCTCTCTTTTTTTAAAAGCCACACTTTTAATAAAAAATGTCTCATTAAAACCGCCTTTACTTTGGGCATCTTTGTACACCTATTTCTACTCCTTTTAAAAATCCAGTTTTATTTAAGCAATTGTAGTTTAATGAAACTGTGGTCTAACTACAATCTATATGATTGAGATCTCCACAGCAATGAAATAAAATAAAATAAAATGAAACTGAACATGCCAGTAAATTCTTTGCATGATTTATTTTAATAAATTGTTTTATTTCATATGATTTTCATTGACAGAGAAAGAAACAATTCCACAGAAAGTGGTGATGATAGATATATTAAGGTGATTAATGATGTTGTTTGGTTGATGTCTCATCTGTATCAAATGAAAAATAGGTTCTTATTTATCTACAACTATGTTTTTTATTATTCTAATATTAAAAATAATCACAAGAACAAAACATAATTAATTTGCCAAAAATGGAGCATGTTTTATTTAAGGGCTTACCTTAGACTACACAGTTTTACATATAGACCACCTAAACCAGCCCTCAGTGTCTCATAGGCCCCTCCATTTAACATAGCAATTAAGCATACTGCCTGTACAGTCACCCTGGGGAGTCTAAATCCCACCTCCACCACTTGCAAGCTGTATAATATGGGGTCGGTTGTCACTGTGCCTCAGTTCCACATTTCTAAGATAAGGATAAAAGTAGTATCTATCTTGGGAGCAACAGATGGTGTAATGGTTATGTCATGGACTCTTAGTCAACTGTGGTTTGAGTCCCCAAACCGATAGCCTGGAGCTCACACTGGGCACATATGCACATGTGCCCAGGATCCCAGAAGGAGAATGAAAGAGAGGAGATTGCAGAGTGACCAATTTCTGGGGGTATGATTTCTTGCTTTCTGTGTCTCCAGTGAGTGCATATGCCCTAGAGCAAAAAAAAAAAAAAAAAAAAAAGAAAAAAATTATGCTTTACAAAAAATAAAAGAAAAAGTAATAGTATCTATTTCATAGAGTTAGTGCAAAACATCAAATGCCTAATGCTTAATGTGTGTGCTCCATAAAATAAAGTATTATAGTCACCAGTCTGGGGTGCCCCTTATTAGTCATAGTGCATTCATAGGTTTCTGATGAACTGTATACCTTAATTGGAAAACATGAGTGTGTTCTACCCAATTCATTTTTCTGATTATTTTGTCAACTCATCATTCAGGATTGAGAGTTCCAAGGTAGAGAAAAGTGACTCAACTTGTGTTGAATCAAGCAGTTTGAATCCCTCTCCACCAAGACTTTGCTAAGGAGAAAACAACTCTTCAGGAAAGAACAGAATATCCAACCAACATGCATTTGAGTTAAGCCCTGCCTCTTACCGTGAGATCTTTAATGAATTATTTAATCTCTCCAATATTCAGCTTACTCAGAAGCTAACTATTCTGAGGATTTAAATAAGATCACACATGCAAATATTTAGCCACATGCTGGGCTCAATTATTGTTACTATTATCATTTATCGTTAGAAAGAAGATAGAGTGTAGACACATGGGAGGTACAGATAGGGAGAGACCAGAAGCCATAGGAAGAGGGGGACCAGCAGTTAGAGTAATGGCTATGTCGTTGGACTCCCATGTAGTTAACCGCAGTTCGAGTCCTGGACTCAGCAGCTTAAACATTCATCGGGTGTGTGTGCGTGCATGTCCAAGATCCCAAGAGGAGAATGGAGGAGAAGGGATTGTGGCGTGGCCATCACCTTGGGGGGTGATTTCTCGCTTTCTGTCTCTCTGTCTCTTTGTGTCTTTCTGGCAAGCGCACGCGCCCTATAGCAAAAACCTCTCCAAAAAAAAAAAAAAAAAGAAGCCATAGGTAGAGGGTGCAGGACACATTTGGGATGGTTTACAAAAAGAGTGGTCTTCTGGGTCTCCAAACACCATCTGGTCCCTCCCTGTTATCTACTCCTCCCTGTGAACTGCGAACTGTTGCGTTCAGTCATTCAGTCAGTATTACTGAGTCCCTAGTATGGCTGGGTACTTTTCTTGGTGCCAACTTTAAATCAGTGAGCATGACGGGCTATAGTCCTACTCTCAGAGAACTTACATTCTATGAAGACCCTCCAATAAGCAGGTAAACAAAGTAAGTGAGGAGGATAATTTCAGGTCATGAAAAGATAATAGTCTGGGCTATGGGAAAGAATACTTTAGATAGTGGATAAGAAAGGCCAGTTGAAGAGGTGAAATTTAACTAGACTAGAATAAAGAGAAGCCATCCATGTAAGATCTGAGAAAAGAACATGCCATTCAAAGGTCCTGAAGTGAAGTGATTTTTGGCCCATTTCCAGGCCAGGGTAGCTATTGAATGCATTGGACTGCGCTGGAAAGCACAGCAAAGCCCTGGCTTTGGAGGGCATTGCGAGTCCTGGAAGGAGCCTGAATACCTGGTGCTACATGAGGCCATGAGAAGCCTTGAAGCAGGGCATTGCAGTGATGGGCCTACCACACAGGCTCTTGCTGTGAACCATCAACAGGAAGCCATGTAGAGTGTACAAGATTCACTGTCACGTATTTGTTCTTGACAACAAAAGAACGGGGTGATTAAAGTAGAGGTTTTGCTCTCTACTATGGTTTCCATGTGTCTTACTAAAATTTATATGTTGAAATGTGATTGCTATTATGACATTGAGAGAGGGAAATCTGAATCTGACTATGGTATTAAGAGGTGGGAGATAGTTATAATTAGATAAGTCTATAAGAATAGGGACCCTATGATTGAATACTGGTGGTTATACAAGAAGAGAGAGAAGAGCCAACACACACTCTTCTCCTTTCGCCATGGGATGACTGACACTGCCTCAGCACTGCAGGGATCCTGCACCGACGAAACAGCCTTCACCAGGTGCTGCCTGCGGACCTGGATCTCAGGAATCACGAGCTGCATAAACCTTTGTTCTTTTCGTGGTATTCAGTTATAGCAACAGAGAAACAGACTAAAAATACCCTTGCAATTTTATAAATAAGAAAACTAAAGTTCACAGTTTCCAATTTTCCCCCGACTTGATTCCTCATTCTGGCAGAGGAAAATGAGTTAGTGGCAAGTTATAGGTTCTGGTTTCGGATTTGGCTCTTCCAATCCTGACCTCTAACTCTGTCAAGGGATTCAGATCACACTTGGTTTAGCAATCAGATTTATTCTATGAAATTTTTTTAAAATAAAAGTTTTGATTATTTTTCTCCTGTTTGTTTTTCACACCTTATGATTTCTATTTGATTTCCCATTAGGTCCTGCCAACTAAGGGTAAACTCCTTGGATGTATGTGTTAGGCTTCTGTGAGTGGTAATAACCGCAGTGCTATAAGAATCACTAAACGCATAAATATGACATGACTCCCTTCTCGCCATTCCCTGCGCGGAAGTACAGACTGAGTGTAACGAGAAGTCTGGTGAGGGGCTCAGACAGGCAGTGTAGACAGAGGCATATCATCAACATCTATGAAGATTTCATAAGCTCTTCTAGACCTTCACAAACCGTGCCTCTCATTAAAATAGCAAGCACAATAATTTGTACTATATGGTAATTCCAACATTTGCTATTCAATATTTGAGGTATTTACAGCTTTCCAAGTTACTGGACCAAAAACGCATAGAGCTCAGAATGACAGTGGTCAAAGATAACATTACATATGCACTTGGACCAGAAAAATAAAAGGAATGTCTTAGAATTTAATGAGAGGTAGAAAGAAACATTGGTTCTTTTCAAAATTGTAGGATCGACAGTACTAGTGATGACACTTACACTGATTTAGTAAGAGAGAAGGTAGACAAACTTGGCCATAATGGTAACGAGCTAGGAAAATTGAGCTGTATTAATCAAACAGAGTAAAGAAAAATGTTCATTAACTGCATAGTTTGTTAGCACTACCCTTTTTTTTTTTTTTTTTTCACTGTTTGTTAGGAAGACGGAGGCATGCACTGGAAACACTAATTCTAATTATTACTGTAAGTGGGAGTTTTTGGCACAAGGTCAAGAAATAATAGGAGAATGTGTGAATCTCACTACTGAGCTGCAGTAAGTCTAATCATTTGAATAAAGCCAGTTGTTTTTTCTTGGACCGTCTCTGGGCTGTTCAGTGTTCTGGATGAATCTAACACAATCAGGCTGTTCTCTGGTGTATAATGCCTCAGGGCAACTTGCTTCCTCTGCCGTTTATTAAAATGAAACATTCATATTAAAACCCCATTTTTTAGTGATGACCAAATATACATTAGTAATGACATTATTAAAACTATTTTGTTACAAATGAACTTTCACACTAGCGTGTTGCAAAGCGGCACAAACAAATCTATCTAATTTTGCTGGAGATGGCTTTAAAAGCTTGCAGATCTTTCTGGCGCTATTACAGAAGGGGATTTGATGTGTGTTTCAGGAGACAATCTAAGTTTTTATGGCCATAAAAAATGAATACTGTTTCCACTACTCTACATAGCAAATAATGTATAATTCATGATTTTTCATTAACATGCAAATGTGAAATAGTGTCTTCTGTGTTTGCATCTACTAATAATCTATTAAATATTTAGAAGCATAGTAAAGAATACTAAAAATATTTGGTCTGGCTACTGTTTAAGTGGATTTTTCCCTCATATTTTTATTTGTCCATATAGTTACACATGTAAGAATGTGGGAGAAACAGACAAGCAAGTCATCAATGCAGTCACTGGCATTTGTAAAATAAGACAATAACCGTAATGTTTATGTAGTTCTTGGTACTTTCCGTAGCATTTTCACATAGTGTCTCAGCCACCCATGGCAACAAAAACATAAGGTTGATAATTATCCCTATTTTAGGGATCAAAAAAACCAAGACAGTGGTTTACTGGAGTGTTCTGTAAATATTTGGCCACCCAAACAGAGCAACATCCCAGGTGTCATGCTCTACAATATGTTGCACCTCGGGCTACCATAAAATCTTAGGTATAAGATTATAGAGTTCTAAGAGGTTGATAAATGTATTTGAAGAAGTCTATTTTATATAGCTTGCACTGGCCATAGAATCTGAAATTTTCAGTACTATATCTAGAGTGCCATGATTCTTCATTGGTTCATTCTACAAATATTCATTGAGGAAAGTTTTATACTCCCATGTGCTTGGCATTCTTCCAAGGGCCTGATGGGAATTAGAGATGAATCAGACACAGACATGCCATCAACGATAGAGCAGCAGAGTCCAGAAGACAGGCTATGAAAGGAAATTATTGTAATAAAAGGAATATTGCATCAAATGTCATTAAAAGGATACAGAAAGTGTTCAAAAGAGAGAACAAATGCTTTCAGACGAAGAGAAGACCTAGGCAGACTCCATAGAAGAGTGATGGATGCAGGCTCCAGTGGTTGAATGAAGCCATTGTACGTCTAAAGCCCCATCAAGTGATGTTTTGAAAATTGAAATTGTAGAGGCCATGTGAGAAACTACAAGAAGGGAGGATGATGAGCTAACCCTTCAAGTATTGCAGGATAAGAGAATAAATCCTCAAAAAGATAGTGGAAATAAATATGGAAGAAAAGAGAAACTTCAAATGTGACATGCTGGGAAAAAAATCCTTAGAACCAAACACTCTTCTCTGTGGGGCATCCATGGGTGTCAATGAGTTCAATCAAGATCATGGCAGAATGTTGAGCCACTCTCTTTTCTCTCTTAGTACGTTCTGGGATCGAATACACTTCAACTGTCACAATTTTATTATTGTTTTCAGTGCAATTTTTATCAGTAAGTATGATTCTATTAGGACATTTAGAAAAAATAACTCTGCTTACAAACAAATTTATCCTTACAAATCATGCTAATGACACTGTCTATGTCTTCAAGGAATTTTGTGGTTGAATGAAGATGTCTTCGGTCCCTGTACTGGGTTCTCCATCAAGTGGAAGTGATACGAGGACTGAGTTACCTTTCAACACTGTCACTTCTCTAACCACAAACCTGGACAAGTGCTCTTTGGTCCACCCTGAATACTGAACTTCATTATGAATTTAAGCATATTATAAACAATCTATCATATTAAAGTTTTAATAAAGAACAGAGAAACAGCCACAAAGATTATAAAAATAAAAAAATCACAAAGATCCATATTGCATTAGGAATATGCTTTTAAGACAGAATATTTGGATGACGTTTGAAAGGCTAGGCAGCTGCAATACAGTCCTTGCCACCCAAAAGCTGTTGCCATTCTGACAGGGTCGCTGCCCTGTCTGCTTTCGGGGATATCCTCTCTAGAACTGCCATTCTAAAGAAAGTTTTCTCTCCCTATTGGTGAATAATTCTGTGCCCAAGTAGACTTTTGCTGAATACCTTTTAAAGACTTTCCTATTACGTTATCAGGGGAGACTCCATGCTATACCACCACTACCCCCCACCCTTGGCAGGGCTGATTTTGCTTCAGGATTTTTCTATATCCCCACTTCTCAAGTACAATACAAACAGTATACCATTAGGGTACAACCAGGAAAGCTGAACACCTATGTGGTGCCTCATATATAGTGCACTCACAGTAAATATTCATGTGTAATGGGTCCAGATGGTGGCATAGTGGTTAAGGCACTGGACTCTCACGTACTCAACCATAGCTTGAAACTCATGCCAGGCATGTGTATGTGCATGCCCAAGATCCTGGGAAGAGAATGGAGGAGAAGGCATTGTGGCATGATGTGGTCGTTAGCCCTGAGAGGGTGATTTCTTGCTTCCTGACTCTCTCTTTTTTTGTCTCTCTGGGGAGCACATCCACCCTAGAGCAAAAATCTCTCTCTCAAAAAAAAAGTTATAATGAATAAATATTCTCCTGATATTTCTTAGTAGATAAAGGTAGGTTGCTAATTTCTGTCTCTGGAGTGGGAAAATTACTACAAAAAGTTTTTTTTTCATGTAACTCCTGTCTGATATATCCATGTCAAACATATCAAATCTCTCATGACAGAATGTGGTCTTGCAAAATGAAAATGAAGCACAGAGGTAAGCCACCTTGACTTTACCAAAGGACTGATATCTTATTCTGCCCAATTTCCTTCACTTTCCCACAAAATAAGTAAGGTTTAACAGTAATGCTCAAATGCAAATCAGCAGATTAGAGTTGAGCTGACTAGAGAGGATATTTATTTCAAAAAATGTAAAGACTAATAACTTCCTGATCTGAGAACTGCTCCTCTTACCACCGCCATCGAAGTTTGAATTCAGTAGGTGTGGGATAGGATGTTGGGTATAAGAATCAACATTTCGGTGTGGTTCTCCTGATAATTGTGTAACATGGCTGGGCTTACAAATCAGGGGTCTTTGGCATATACACCTGGCATCAGGATCACTCATAGCTAACAGTGGATTAGTGACAGAGTGAGAAAGAAGAGCCTAGGGAACCCATACTTCCCAGAAGCCATAGAACAGATAAAATCCATTAATTTTTTTTTTTTTTTTGTATTGCAAAACAAGAGTTAGAAGAAACTTACTGTTAAAGCCGTATCACTATCAAACCATTATTTCTACTGACCAACTTGCAGGTCATGAAAAGGTTTTTTTTTCTATCAATGTCTTTATTATCATAGGGTGTTCATTATGGGGCCAGTTTTCAGTTCAGGACAGGGTGAGCATGACTTCATCAAAGAATCTCAGGAGACTGAACAAGCAGAGAATCTGCTTAAGGGCAAAGGGAGTCAACGAATGTATTTTTTTTTTAGAGAGATTTTTGCTATAGGGCATGTGCACTTGCCAGAGAGAGAGAGAGAGACAGAAAGCAAGAAATCACCACCCCCCCCCCCCAGGAGGGATGGCCATACTGCAATCTCTTCTCTTCCATTCTCCTCTAGGGATTTTGGGCATGCACACATACATGTCAAGAGTGAGTTTTAAGCCACTGGGTTGGGACGTGAACTGCAGTCAATTACATGAGAGTCCAGCAATGTAACCGTTATGCCATCTGCTGGTTCCAGGAGTCAGTAAATGTTTTAAAATAACATTTTTCCTTTGATTATGATCACATTTTAGAGAACCTGAAATGGAAAACAGATGTGATAACTAGTACTTCCAAGGATAGTTAAGAGAAATACATATCAAGGGAGAGCTGATAACTTAACAATGGCTGGTAACTAGAGTCGATTCTATAGTAAGATGTAGGAGTATCAGAGAAATGGAGATTTGCTAATGGTTTTTAAGAGACTCCTCTATGGTCAATAATGATTCCCTGTCTGGCATAAATAAAATCATACTGTGGATTAAGTTGTTGATACAGAGAAGAAAAGAGAGAGAAGAATCAAGATGTTTACCTTTCCTTTTATGACATATATTGTGTGCAAGATTTCTGTGCTGGACTGTAGAGGGAATGGGCATAGCAGGAGCTATGCGAACAGTTCCAGAAAGCAGAGAGAGCTGGAACACACAGGACAGGACGGTTGCTCTCAGCGCAGATGAACAGAGTATGTCATGTATTGAGAGAGCAGCATGTGAAGAGTTTTTGGGGGAGCCTCAAACCCAGATAATTTTCCTATGTTTAGCCAATGCGAGAGTAAGGATTTAGTAACTATTGGCCATTGGGTGTGATGATATAAGGTGCTACCTGGTCTAAAAGCTTTGACCTAACTTCTTGTTGCGATATATTGCATTTTACTTTTAATTCCATTAACACTGTGCCAAGTGTATTTCCAAGAGGGTATAAACAACACTATGATTCTGGGGGTAGCTCTTCCTAGCTAAACATAAAGCAAGGTGATGGCTATAAGAACAGAATCTTAGCTGTTTTTCTTTTTCTTTTTTTTTTTTTTGCTATAGGGCGGAAAGACAGAGAGAGACAGAAAGCAAGAAATCACCCCCCAGGAGGGATGGCCACGCCACAATCAATCCCTTCTCCTCCATTCTCCTCTCAGGATCTTGGGCACACACACCCACCCACCCGGCCTGCGTTTAAGCCACCGGGTCCAGGACTCGAACCGCAGTCAATTACATGAGAGTACAGTGACATAGCCATTATGCCAACTGCTGTTCCCCCAGAATCTTAGCTCTTTATGGCAGTGAAATAATTATAGAAATTGTATAAGAATTTCTAATGACCATTAAGAAATAGGATAACAAATACTATTTAGTTGAAAGAGTTTCTCACATGAGGTGATCTACCTAGTATATATGTTAGGAACATACTTCCGTTCTCTTTCTAGGATATTTTTTCCCTGCATATCTGTGATAATCTGAGAGCCTTAAATATCAATAGTACTGCATTGGCGCTTGTAGTTACAACGCTGCGTAGTCTTACTTTCAAATAGTGTGATTTCTACCAGGCCTGGTTTCTTTTCTTTCTTTTTCTTTTTTCTTTTTTCTTTTTTTTTTGGTCTCTGTCCATAAGCATATGCTGATTTACATATCTGTACTAGCTAAAAATCATATTTGCTCCGTAGGTCTAATTTTCAAGTTCCAAGCATCCAAGCATTAGCAGTGTGACCACAAAGATCTATGATCTGATGCTTTATTTGATTTTTGTGTGTTTGTTTTAATGGAAGAGTAGAAAGAGAAGGAAGAAGGGAGGGGAATATTTGATTTGCTGTCTAGCCAACACAATTCCAAAAAGCATTAAGCTGAAACTGCTACAAGTGTTTATTTTCTAACTCTTTCTTGTATAATGGGAACAGTCAAGATCTGAACATGAGTCAATATAAGGTTTGTGGTTTTATGATAAGCATATCAGCCAGTGGATTGAATAAACCCCAGTGACAGCTGTGATGGTTCTTGGAATCAGACATCCTTCAATAACATGTGCCCCCAGCTTACAGACACTGCTGTAGAATAGGGTCAAGGCTTATGGCAGATGTTGAATGTCTCCGAGCTATGTGAAATTTCTCTCGTGGATCCGTGCCTAACAACCATTACATCAAACCACAGGTACAACCAAGCCCATTTTCCTCTCTGACATGAAACCGTTACTACTGTAGAAGCAAAGCCTTATGCAATTGCTAGCTGAAAAAGCCACCTCTCTAAAAGCTGAAAGAAGATAGGCACACAATGGGAAACAGTTGGGCTATTCCATCTATCAGGATATACAGTAATGACTTTATGCAGCACAAACCATATAGAACATTATACTGTGGTGCATTAGAATAACACCTGAGGTAACGATGATTATAGCTTAAAAAATTAATTTTGTAGAAACACTTACAATGTTATTAGCACACTTTATAGATATGGTTTGATTCAACTCTAATCTTTATTGGAATAATAACATTAATTCTTTTCATAGAAAAAAACTGATGGCATCAATGATTAATTCATTGAACAACATCTTGTCATTGAGCAATTAGGCCAGATTTGCTATAAGCATCTCATAAAACAAAGTTTTTAAGACCATAAATAACATGGGTCAGAAGGCTTCAAATACCAGTGAATTTCCAGAATACCTGTTAAACTAGTTATTGTTTCCCAGAAAATTCTGGGAACTGAATACTTTCTAGGTAGTCTGGAAATAGTTAAAGGAATGAAAAGGTAAAATTTCTATACTTAATAGATATTTTTTAAATGAGTAATGGAAAAATACAAGAAAATGCTAAGAAATAGAAATTACCAGTATGATCCAAATTATGAATAATTTTTATGTGCTAGTTTACAAAGAATGCTACACTTTATTTCATTAAATCGTCATAATAATACAGTGATTTGCTTAGAGTTAACAGCTTTACTCCTATCAGATCCTAGACCATAATCAAGTCATCTCAAGACCACTTATTATTCTTTCCTTACATTTTCCTTACACTTATTATTCTTTACTGCAGATAAAATTTCAAACAGTTCTGTAGAAAAATGCACCTGAAATGTGGTGACAGAATGTAAATGCCTCTGACTCCGAATATCAGATGTTGTTCACTCTCCAGCAATTGCTGACCTGTATGTGTAAAACCCTCTAACAGACCTCATGATGATTCATGGAAAGAGCATAAAGTACCTGGTTGCTTGATTCTAATTTCACTACACGAGGAGGAAAACTGTCGTGAAAAGTAGGCCCAATCCACAGAAGTCCCTTTGCAAATGGTCTCTTTGTCTTTCCCATGAAGAAAACCATCATCATGTGTTCTCAAACTTCTGTAATCTTATCACTTTGCAAGATGGATTGTAGCAGTTATCAAGAGAAAAATGGACATCCTAGAAACTGCTAGTGAATAGATGTCTTGAAAATGCAAGAAATACTTTGCATGATATAATATCTTGCTTTTTCTTGACATTATGGTTAGCTTTTGATCTGGCAAGACACACATATATATTCCTATGTCTATTCTGTGACTATAATTATTCTTCAAATTTAAAAAAATAAAACAAACAAGAAAAAGAAGATAAAGATTCTTTCTAAACAGAAAAGAATATCTGGTTTTCTTTCTTAAGCTGCAACATATTATTTCTCACAAAAAACACATATATAATAGTATACATTTTAAGTTTTCTAAGCACTTGTCATTCTGCATGTGAGAACAAATTATTACAACATGCTATACTTGAATAATTTAGTAATGTTAGCCAGTCATCTCAAAATATTATAACTTGAAATTTTATATGACCATCTAAAAATAAACTATGAATTTATAGTAACTATATAAGAAACCCTATGTCTGCTATATTCCCATGAACAAAGTTTTCTAGTTCTAGAAATTAAGACTTAGAAAAATAGCCTAAAATTTTAGTTTCTTTTTGAAAACATGATATATATATGTAAGATTTCATTATAGTTTATTTAATAAACTAAGCAAGACATTTTAATATCATTTAGAGTTTTATGACTTACAACATGATAATTTGGTTGAAAGTAGTAATAAATTTAATTCTGAATTCATTTTTTCTTGCTTTTTTCCCCCCAGTATCATAAACAGGACTCCTTTCATCTGAGACTTATTTGTATCCCTCCTTTATTTCTTTTTTTTTCTTTTTGAGAGGTTTTTGCTATAGGGCGCGTGCACTCGCCAGACAAACAGAGAGAGGCATAGAGACAGAAAGCGAGAAATCACCCCCCAGGGGGGATGGCCACGCCGCAATCCCTTCTCCTCCTTTCTCCTCTTGGGATCTTGGGCACACACACACATGCACCCAGCATGAGTTTTAAGCCACCGGATCCAGGACTCGAACCGTCGTCGACTACGTGGGAGTCCAGCGACATAGCCATTACGCTAACTGCTGGTTCTCTGTATCCCTTCTTTTTAATGGTGAGATTTCAGGAGGAAAAATCTCATCATTTAGACAATGAGTACAACTAATATGAAGTAGAAGCTCAACATATATCTCATTAATTTGTTACTCACTGTGAAGATCCCCAAAAAAGAACTCAATCTGAAGAATTTAGACAATTTCCACAAATTTTATGTCTGTTAGCAAAATATGAATAAACTCAATGTGGAGATTCAGAAAATTTGCATAAATGTTATGTTTCTTAACAAAATATAAATATGAGATACAATTCCAGACAAACTTACTTCTTCTATGGCAGGAATTGAATTATTTGGGTAGGTTATCTACATTGATTCAATTCATGGTCAGACTGCCAAATCCCCACTTCACTTTGTGATGCATAGACTTAGTCTTTGTTATATGCCCCTGAGAATTATAGTTGAAAATAAAAGCAATTAAAGAGTTTATGGGAATTATTTTATTACCAGGACCTGCGTGTTCATCAACAAAAAAGAGAAGTGATGGTAGAAGGTGGGTAAATGTCTACAAAGTGTTGCCTCTAAGCATGGAGATGGAAATAGATAAAATGGGGAGAAAGATCAGTGTGAATATTCATAAAATGCATGTCATTTATAATTTATTTTCTCAACAAATGCATATTGCATACCTACCAAGGTCAGACACCATGTTAGGCGCTAGAAATGCAGAAATGACCAAAGAACTCATCTCAATGAAGGATTCCAGAAAATTCATGCTATGAGTAATGTAAAAATGATGTGAAGGACAGTTATTACGGGGAAGGCACAGAGAAGTGTCCTTAAATGATTTGGAGAGGCATAGGAAATTTTTCTAAAGAAAGCAATGCTTGTTCTGATGATGAAAGATGTGGCATTAGCCAGTTGCTTCTGACAAAAGAGAGCTAATGGAAGAGGGGATAAATAATATTTACAGGGAGGAGGATGTAGGGTAGACCATGGCATATTTAGTGAAGTGCTAATAAGAGTGCCTGTCAGCTAGTCTTTTTTGTTTGTTTGTTTGTTTTGTTTTTGGAGAGGTTTTTGCTATAGGGTGCATGTGCTCGCCAGACAGACGGAGAGAGACAGAGAGTCAGAAAGCGAGAAATCACCCCTTAGGGGGGATGGCCACGCCACAATCCCTTCTCCTCTGTTCTCCTCTTGGTATCTTGGGCACGCACGCACACGCACCCGGCGTGAGTTTTAAGCCACTGGGTCCGGGATGCAAACCGTGGTCGACTACGTGGGAGTCCAGTGACATAGCCATTACACTAACTGCTGGTCCCCTCAGCTAGTCTTAACACAGGAAATTGTTAAGTCAAGAGACAGATCATGAAGGAACATACATGCCAGGGGTAAACTTTATGCTCAAGGCAATGTGAGGCCATTAATTGATTTGAAGTTGCTGTGTGACATGAAGTCTAGCACATACACATACGGCCCCCACTATTGTATCTACTTTACTACTGCTGATGGGCTTTTGTTTCACTGGATGAAGAGAGTAATATCATGGAAAGTCATTAAATTCTACCACCAACTTGGCCTCAAATCATCGGTGGGACCCTGGACCATCCTCTCAAACTCTCCAGACTAACTTCTTTATTACAAATGAAGAGGGTAGACTAAATGATCTTTAAGGTCCTTTTGGATCGAAATTTCTGTCTCTTTTCTTTCTTTTGAACTCTATTACTTTATAAATACAATGAATGATATTGTTTTACCCTGTCTCAATACAGGAGAGAGAGAGATAGAGAAAGACTTGACTAAAACAAGCCAATCACCAAGTTAGATGGTGACATTGTCCATTTATCGAGGTATTCTTGGAGGCGAAATTCTGGTTATAAAACCACACAGTGTGTTGATTTGTGACAGAAGCCACAAGAGGATGGTACACATGGGAGGAAAATAATTAATTTCCACACCTCCTACTTAAGCAGGAGTCCAGCTATGTAGAATAAGAATAAAAATGAAATATTATAAGTCCATCTGTAGATTTTGTTTTTTTACTGAAGTGGGCCAATAAATTTTAACATCACTGCCAACTCAACTTTTAGTTTTAAAAATTCAAGTGTAAAAACTCACAATTCCAGTTTAGTGATCATTTCAATGTTAAAAAGATAGAGAAAGGATGGGTGAGTAAAAGGCATTTCCAGGCTTTTGGATGCTGCTGTTTATTTAAACAGAATGAACTATTGATCTGATTTAAAATTAAGACACACCAATGCAATAACACAAGGTTACTTGAATTTAAAATTCACGAGAATTTAAAATTCCCCATTTTGAATAGTTAGGACTAAGGAAAACTTTCACATGTAAGGAGCTCATCATACAAGTTACAAATACTCCCCTGAGTGATAAGAAGCAAAGAAATTCACGGGAGGATGAGCTGATTAACTCTTCAAACTCTATTTTCCTGTCCAACCTAGAACTCTTTTAGCATAAAATTAAGTAAAAATAATAGTTTTCAGTTCATAAGAATCAAAATAGTAATATAGGTAGTTTTTTCATATTATTCATATTATCTGTTCATATCAAAATGGCTGACAGGATTAGAAACTAATACAGCTAAAAAAAATCTTTTGAGATGAGCATGACCAAATACTGAGCTGCTTGATTTCAGACTTTTGGATAGATTGCATTTAGCAGTGCTTTCCTGTCTTACTCATCATCTCAGTGACACATCAGGGTGTGGTCTGAGAAATCAGAATAGTCCTTCTTAGATCATATTGCTTCTAATAAAAAGACTGAAAGTCCCTGGCCCTGTAACTAAGTAGATATGATAAACGCCCCTATTTATGCCTGTCAAAATAATTCTGGGAAGTTCTGGTATCAAAAACAATAGACTAAATTCTAATTTAAAAAATTTTTTAGTTAAAAAAAAGTTACAGGTTAGTATACTGATATTTTAATCATCTTTCCATCTCTATGTCTCTGTATCTCCCTCAAAAACACAAAGATATTAATATACAAATAGCACTGAAAATTATATAGGACATATATATATATATATTTAAATATAGGATTAGAATATACTTTTATATTAGAATTTTGGTATAATCAATAGGGAATTTTTTTTCTGCACAGTAAGAGATTCATTTTTAGCTATGAGTTTAACAAAGGAGCTGACCCTTGGTGTATCTAGATCTGTGATCCATTAATTTATTTAGCAAATTTTATCATGTCTCTCCTGTATGCCAGACATTACCTTCTGTCCCTTGCATATATTAGGTTGTGTGTATTTGTCATCACAAAGAGTTCAATAAAAATATCATAAGACTGTAGCAGAATATCCCATGTAAATATCTTTTAAATGGTCAAACACTGAGTTTAACAAAGCTATTATCTCATTAACCATTCCTTAGTCTCCCAGGAGCTGATCTATGCACTGATGTTTATTCATTTATTTGTTATTTATCAAATAATTATGCAGCACCTATTATGTGCTAGAGAGTGTTTTGGGCACGAGATGTAGGGTACATCTGTGAATAAATCCATCAAAGTCCTTTCCTTTAAAGAGCTTAGGTTCTAGTGGCAGAGAGACAGCAAATTGTATAGCTGGGAATGATGGTGGTGCCATGGGGAAAATGGGAGCAAGCTGAAACGAGACGATGGGAATGGGCGTGGGGTGGCAATCTAGAGTAAGGGGCCAGGTTAGAATTTACTGAGTTGACACTTGAGTGGTAGCAAAATTACAAATCCACTTGCATTTTATTTATAATAAAAGAAAGGTCTTCTTCTAAAGCTCATGGAAAATGCATATTACACAAAACCTACGCATAGATTTTAATTTTTTTGGCATCAGAATCAACCCATTTTGGGACAAGCAGATAGTGTAATGGTTACATTGCTGGACTTCCATGTAGCTGACCACGGTTTCAGTCCCAGACCTAGTGGCTTAAACCTCAGGCTTGGCACGTGTGCATGCATGCCCCAAATCCCAAGAGTAGAATGGAGGAGAAGAGATTGCAGTGTGGCTGTCTTCCCTAGGGGGTGACTTCTTGCTCTCTGTCTCTCCAATGAGCGCATGCTCCCTATAGCAAAAATCTCTCCAAAATTTTTTTTAGTTCTCTTTTTCACAAACTTTCTAAATTATCTTTGTACTTGGTTAGTTGGGCAGATACAGTTTGTGCTAGCCTTTCAAAGTTCTTCACATCCCTAGAACCTGCAAGTGTTAGCTTAAATGGTAAGTGACGCTGCAGATACTAAGTTAAGAATGTTGAATGAAATGGAGAGGTAAACCTGGATTATCCATGTGGGTCTAATATAATAACAAGTGTCCTTGTAAATGGAATGCAGGGACATGCAGAGGGGCAGTCAGAGGTCCTCCGGTAACAGACACAGAGGGAAGCAGTCCAGAGTCAGATACAGGAGGAGGCCATAACCCAAAGAATACATTTGGCCTCTAAACACTAGAAAAGGCAAAGAAACAGATTATTTCCTGGAGTCAGAAGGTTCTAGCACTGCCTACATCTTGAATTTAATCCTGTAAAATTCATTTCGGACTTCTGACCCCCAGCGTTGAAAGAAAATAAGCCTGTATTGTCTCCTGTCACTTATTTGAGGTAATTATTCCAACAATAGAAAATAAATATGCTTTATGATTGTTAAAACCTAAGAGTTCCACACACTGGCTGAGTCTGATACAGCACAGTATACCAATGAAGAACTTTAGAGCCCTAATACCTGGGTTTGAATCCAAGTTCTGCCACTTGGTCTTTGTGAGCCTCTGTAGAGCTACCTACCCTCTCTGTGCCTCAGTTTTCTTGCCTGTTCAGCAGTGATGAGAGTAGTACTCACAGCATAGGGGTTTTCCAAGGAGCTAGTGTTTATGAAATGTAGTAGAGTTTTTGATAGATAACAAGTACTAGATAAAAACAAACAAAACAAAACAAAAACTGGACAGAGGCAAATATTAAAGTAATAAGTAATTCAAGTAATTTATAGACCCTGCAGTAGTGCAGGTGGTAGGGTAGTGCTTAGTGCTGCCTTATATTGGAGCCATATCATGGAAGGCCATGGCTTTGGATCTTGACTTCAGCCTCAACATGCTCAGCACATTTGCTACCCTGTTATGGCATAATGTGACCCTGAAAAGGGTATCTGTCTCTCTTCCATGAAAGAAAGAAATAGGACCAGCAGATGGTATAGTTGTTAAAGTGCTGATCCCACATAGCAGACATCACAGTCCCAGTCCCAGACCTGGTAGCTTGAGAAACACGCCAGGTGTATATGCATGCACGCCAAAATTCCCAAGAGGAGAATGAAGGAGAAGGAATTATGGTGTGGCTACCTCCCCTTGGGGGTGATTTCTCATTTTCCCTCTCTGTCTCTCACTGTCTCTCTGTGGTGAGTGCATGCACCCTATAGCAAAAACACAAACAAAAAGAGAGAGAAAAGAAACAAATCTTTTTTAAAAAGGAATTTCAGGTATAACATGAGTATATAATAAAGAAAGGAAAAAAAGAATACATCTCTGATGACTATGCACTGGAGCTGAGTGAGATCTGAATATTGAAATAAAGCTAATCATACTATGATTTTAGAAAGCGAGTTTAATGCAAAGAACATCAAGTTAAAAGACTTTGGTGTCAATTTTCACGTCTGAAAAATCAAAAGAGCATTTTGGCTAAAGTATAGTGAATGAGAGAGAAAATGATAAAAAATGAAATCGGAGAGCTATGCCTGGTCCTGAACCTTGGACATTGCTCTTCTTGTGAAGAAAGCCATGGGAGAATTTTAGTCTTCAAAAGATATTATCTGATTTATACTGTTAGAAGTTATGCTGGTTGTGTCATAAGAGCTATTTTATTAGAAGCCTACACTCCTCAGGACCAGCAGTTAGCGTAATGGCTATGTCGCTGGACTCCCACATAGTTGACCACGGTTTGTGTCCCAGACCCGGTGGCTTAAAACTCACACCAGGTGCGTGTGTGTGCATGCCCAAGATCCCAAGAGGAGAATGGAGGAGAAGGGATTGAGGCGTGGCCATCCCCCCTGGGGGGTGATTTCTCGCTTTCTGTCTCTCTGTCTCTCTCTGTCTGGCTGGTGAGTGCACGCGCCTTGTGGCAAAAACCTCTCCAAAAAATAAAAAATAAAAAAAAGAAGAAGCCTACACTCCTCTGTCTTTTTCAGAGTATATTTTAGATACACCTCCAGGAATAGGGAGATTTGTTGTTTTGGGAGGGGAAAAGATTCATATAAATAATTACATCTACCTATTTCTCATCTATTAACCTACCATCTATCTATCTCTATTGATCATCCTATCTAGAACAGGCATTCACAAACGCAAGTCCACAGTTCAAACCTACCTGGTGCATGGGACCACAGTTATGCCCATTTGTTAATCATGCATATTGCCTACAGCTGAAAGAGTAGTTAGGGCAGAAGCTATATAACCTTTTTTTAAAAGGTTTTTGCCATTTAGCACATGCACTTGCTGGACAGAGACAGAGAAAAAGTAAGAAATCACCCTCGGAGGTATGGCCATGCCACAATCCCTTCTCTATTCTCCTCTCAGGATCTTGGGCATGCACTCACATGCACCTGCTATAATTTTCAAGCCTCTGGGCCCAGGACTTGAACCACAGTTGGCCATGCGGGAATCTAGCACTGTAACCACCACACTACCTGATGACCTCAAGACTATACATATATATATATTTAGAGAGAGATTTTTGCTGTAAAATACATGCGCTTGCCAAAGACACAGAGAGACAGCGAACCGTGGTTGGCCATGTGGGAGTCCAGTGACAACCATTACAGCATAGGCTGGTCCCAAGGCTATATAAATTTTAACACCAAATCTAAATAGTAAATTTGGAAAATATTCATCAGCTCCTGATCATGTACTCTTGTCACTTTTCCCTGGATGGACCCTGATTTCCTGTAAGACTTAAGTAATCATTTCTCATCAGTCCTGTGATGACATTTCCTGGTCTACCTTCTTGTTACTCATATACTGCCAAACATGACTTCAATGTTTTTCTCATCTTTCTTGCTGGTAGCTGTATTTCAGTTTCCATACCTTGACCTTTCTGGATGGTTGATATACACATTTTAGCTCTGCCTGATGATTCTTTTGACAGTGTAATTCACAATTTACCCAGGAACAATATGTATTGAATTATACATATGAATGTAATGGGATTCCTTGCTGCCATTTAACTTCATGGACTTTCGGTATTTTGGTATCAAAACACTAATACATCCTTCCCCTTCACTTCCTAGTACATACAGTTCCTTCAGTATTCACAGTGAAGATGAAGAAATGGCATAGCTGACCTACACATAGCTTCAAGCAGAGATCTTATGTATTGGCAGACATGCACAACAGGGTCTGAGAAAGAACATTTGCTTCCTGGTCCTCTTACAGGTATTTCCCACATCTCCTTTCACATCCCTAATTTTAAATAATCAACATCATGGGGACCAGCTAATGGCATAATGGTTATGATGATGGATCCCCACATAGTCGACCGTGGTTGCAGTCCTGGACCCCTGGGCAAGTGTGTGTGTGCATGCTCAAAATCCCAAGAGGATAATGGAGGAGAAGGTGTGGCCATCCCCCCTGGGGGGTGATTTCTCACTTTCTCTGTCTCTCTGGTGAGTCCACACGCCCTATAGTAAAAATCTCCCTTAAAAACAGAATGAAACAAATGGTACCGTGATTTCCCTTTGTTCTGTCACCAGTCATTCTGTATGACTATGGAACAATAAATGTGTTACTAAATTTCTCTGGACTTTAATTCCCTCTGTCACAAAAAGAGGAAAATCACTTTGTCTCTAAAATTTCTTCCCATTCACACATTCTCTAATATGCATTTCCACTCCCCTTTAAAATTACGCCTTTTACAAAAGATGAGCTTTGAGTAAATACATAGCAGATATTATGTAGAGCTTCTTTTCCCAGCTCCCGTGCAAGATAAAATGCACTACCATCTCATGCCAGGGACACAAAGCTGCTGTTTTCAGTGGTGGCTGATGAATGCAGATTCGCCCTCTCGATCTTTTTGGTAGAGTTCTGCTCAGCACACGTGCTCTGAACTAGCTGGAATCACATCTCATATCTGTGATTCTTTCAGAAATGAAAAATGTTCACACCCTAGAACAGCTCCTTTTTCTTCCTGACAGAACAGCTAGGTCTCTGTAAATTCAGGAAGTTATCAAGTGTGCCTGCCAGGAGGTAAGGGATGCTGAAAATATTTTAAGTCAGATAATATTTTCTCTCCAATATGGGAAATAAAATCCTTAGTTTACAATGCATTGTCTAGAACGGCAAAAGAAAAATAGATCTAAATGAAAAAGCGGCCTTAGGAAGGCAAGCACACCAGAGCAGCCTTTAAGAAGCCGTGGGTGCATCTTCCTACCTTGCCGTAGCTTTGTTTAATCAGATGAATGTAACAAGTTGATTGGGGTTTACAAGCTTCAAGAAAAGTCGGAACCACTTATACTGAAAAATAGGACTTGGGATGTAAATTATTCACAGTTCATTAGACTAAGACAAGCATTTCTCAAACATTTCTCTATGCTTGAGAAAAGCGACATATTGAACCCTATTTTACTGTGAGGCTCAAAATGGCAATTAACAGTCTTAAGCTGCATATAAAACCCAATATGAACTGCATTTACAAGAAAATTGTGTGAGAATCAAATTATGTTATCTTTGGTTTGAAGAACTAAGAAATAATTGCCAATAAGTATTCATGTATAGGACCAATTTTTTTGAAACAAGTTATTTTAATTACTACTAGTGTCAGGAGTACGTGAGGGTGATTTTATTAGATTTAATGTGTTTAGTGGAGCTGCCTGACTGTAGCTGCGATTCTTGACAAGACATTAGAATTTGTATCACACTCGCATTGTTCACCACAGACCAACGCTATAATAAAACTATATTTTATTTTAAGCTAATCTCTCACTTTGCAGTACGTTTAAAAACTTCTACCAAAAAAATTGAGCTGAATGATGAATTGTACAGTGCTATTTTTAATAGCTACAGAACATCTTTTGATTGATACTAGTAAGAAACAGATAACAGATTTAAAGGCCGTGAACCCCTCTCTGTGTTTGTAGGAGATAATACCTGTTCGTGTTAGATCACCTGATGAAGACACTACTATTGTTTCTGCCTGTAGTCTGCTTTGACACAGCTTTCAATAATCTGAATCTTCCTGATACTTTAAGCATACTTCTACCCTTAAAGTTTCCTTTTACATGCAAACAAATAAACAAGTATTTGTAAGAGAAATCCAACAGAAACCAAAGCATACATCAGGCCTTTGAAAACAAACAAAATAAACTGGAAACTCTTTCACCATATGCTGTGATAAGTCCTCTGAAAATTTACCCAGGAAAAGATCATCATTCTTTGTGGTGAGCAGATTGAAAATTCAGTATATCTGAGGGTGACATACTTGGACTTCCTTTCACCCCATCTAAAAGTTAACTGCCTTCTTACTCAGGGCTATTTTCTCTTTTCAGTCCTTGTAAATTTTCTCCACTCCAAACACCTAAAGGCTTGGCAAACATATATCTAGATTAACAAATGTACTTGCAGCTGTGAATAGAGCAAGACTCAGAGGAGACTATAGCTTGATGTTTATATTAACATCATGTGATATAAATTAACACTTTGCAAGGTTTCCTCTGACTATTAATTTGCAGTTATTCTGCAGTGAAAGAGCTTTCAGATGGTCTGGGGAGAAGTCAGAACCTGAAATAGAAGAGAACAGGCAGTTATAAAAATAAATCTCTAGAAAGAAGAGAAGAGAAAGGAGAGACATGTTCTAATCTTACCTTCATCATAATCTTATTAGCATTTCTCAGTGAGTAGTTCAAGTATCAGTCTATAGTCTTATGACTCTGTCTCATAAATATGTCAAGTGCAAAGTATAGTTATTTTAATAGTCTGTGTTGGTGGACCATCATGGATTTAATTAAGAGACAACTAGTGTATGAAATATGACACAAAAGCACAAGACTTAATGGAGAAATGTTTTACTGCAGATTTAAATCAGGGCCACAGACTTAATGATGATCCAGGCTCAGAAATCCTACTTAAATTTAATTAATGCAGACTAGTGCAGACCTGTTCATACAGGAGAGAAAAAACACAGACATAAAAAACATTAGTGATTTAAGATTCTCAAAGTATACTGCCTTATTTATAAGGCTATGTGAACATGGGTTATTAATAGCTTATTGTTTTGAATTTTATTATATGAGATATTTAGAATGTAAGCTGTATAAAAGTCTTTTAAGGCATTATTTCTAGCTTCCTCATTTTCTGTGATAAAGCGCCACCTCCTTAGCAAAAACAGCGAAGAACACAGAATGCAGTGTTAGCCATTTTGATCAGATAATGACTGAGAGAAATATGATTTGTTTCTGTTCCTCTTTAAAAGGAGCACAGATGCTATCTCTGTAACTTAGCCTTACATGTGGGCATGAACAGAAGATGGACAAAATTGTGGAAGAGCTTCATATTTCTCACAAGTATTCTGTGTGTGTGTGTGTGTGTGTGTGTGTGTTTATTAGAACCACTGAGTTGGAAAAGCTGGCGTCTGTCCTATCTATTGCTTTACTATTATTACAGAGAAAAACCATCACCAAGAAATTCATAGTTTAAAAAAAATATACAATTCTTACTAATATTAAGGAATTTGAACAATTTATGAGGTGTAGCCTTATAACATCTACTTTGTTTTAACAAACTTATACTGAACTGTACCCAAGATTATTTGTATCAGTTCTTTTTTAAAAAGAGAATTATTCATTTAATTTTCTTTATTATTATTATCATCATCATTATTATTATTTAATTCACCAAAGAGAGAGGGAAAGTAAGAAGGCAAGCCATCAGATCTGGACTTGAACTGTTGCCATCCATGTGGGAATCCAGTATCTTAACCACCACATCACCTGCTGGTCCCACTTGATAAGAGCCAGGTTCATGTTTTCTGTTTTGTTTTTGCCTTTTAATTTTCCTCAAATTGTCTCATTCTTAAATGTCTCTTAAGAATAGTTTAATGAAGTCAATAAAGATAAATATAAAGTCTTTTGTAGTTTTCAGATTTGTAGTACCCAGTTTTGAAAACCAGGCATGTTTCCGTTGTTCTAACATTTCCTTAATGTGTTTTTTGTTAACAACCTTTTTTGCATGTTCTGTATAATTCTCAGTGAGCCAAATTATTTCTCCCTTAACTCAAAACATTAACCATTACGAGTAATTATTTCATGACCTTGGTTATTCATTAGTGGCATATATATTTACCTTTTGCTAATCTCATAATTTCCTTCTATATTTGAAAAAAAAAAACTCACATTCACTTAATTTTTCTAAAAGAATCCATTCTGCTTTTTTGTCTGTGATTATTTTATTTGTACATTTTAGTTGACAATTTCTTATTTCTTCTTTTTTCTTTCTTTCTTTTTTCTTTCTTTTTTTTTTTGGAGAGATTTTTGCTATAGGGTGCGTGAGCTGCCAGAAAGACAGAGACAGAGAGACAGAAAGTGAGATATCAACCTGCAGGGGGGATGGCCATGCCACAATCCCTTCTCCTCCATTCTCCTCTCAGGATCCTGGGCATGCATGCAAACAAGCCCAGCATGAGTTTAAGCCACAGGTGCGGGACTCAAACCTTGGTCAACTACATGGGAGTCTAGCGACATAGCCATTTCGCCAACTGCTGATCCCTCTTCTTTATTTCCAATATAAATTTTTTTCTTTTCTTTTCTTTTCTTTTTTTTTTTTTTTGAGAGGTTTTTGCTATAGGGCGCATGCACTCACCAGACAGAGAGAGACAGAGAGACAGAAAGCAAGAAATCACCCCCAGGGGGGATGGCCACACTGCAATCCCTTCTCCTCCATTCTCCTCTTGGGATCTTGGGCACGCAAGCACATGCGCCCAGCATGAGTCTTAAGCCACCGGGTCCCGACCAGAACCGCAGTCAACTGCGTGGGAGTCCAGCGACACAGCCATTACGCTAACTGCTGGTCCCTCCAATAAAGATTTTTTTATGGGTCATCTTTACATGAAAAAAGTAGGCTCTTTTTTATTTTAAAAAAATCTATTCTTATTGGGATCTTTAGAATGTACTTTAAAAGTTGTTTTGTTTTGGGAAATGAAAAGATGGACTTATGTTGTTTTAGAAATAATGCCTATGTTCAAGCTTCTAGCATTCATTTGTGTCATCTTGAGTTCTTATAAGATTCAAATGCCACTAGATATGTCAAGTTTTCACTGCTGATTTGAGCAGCTTTTGGAGATTTTGATTAGAATAACCTTTAAGAAGTTGGTTATCTTAAAAGGCAGTTAAACAAAATAATCATAGTTTTTATTAACTTTTTATTATTTTTAGAAAATAGGGCATTTCAGTTGGACTTTAGTAATTAGAAAGCAAGTTTTTAATAGAACTCACCTTCCTGGCATGAAACTATCAGTAACCAATTTCTCTGCATCATCAAATATTTAATCAAAGCAGCAAAGTAATACAAAATGAATTGGGATGGATATGTTTAAGTCATCTAAACATTTTTAAGACAAATATCTATTCAGATATTGCAAAGACAAAAGTGAAATTCAGGTTTTTTAAAAAATGTATAAAATGAGTTTTTAATATTTTTAAATGTCTTGAACAAAACCACTGTATCTTCTCTAGTAAAATCATACTTATAAAACGGACAAGTCTGAACCAGTGGATGGATGGCATAATGGTTATGTCGCTGGACTCCAGTGTAGTCTACTGTGGTTCAAGTTTGGGACCTGGCAGCTTCAAACTCATGCTGGGCATATGTGTGTGCACGCCCATGATCCTGAGAAGAGAATGGAGGAGAAGAGATTGTGGCATGGTCATCCTCTCTGGAGGATGAGTTCTTACTCTCTGTCTCTCTCTGGTGAGCTTACACGCCCTATCGCAAAAATCTCTCTTAAAAAAGAAAAAAGGAAAGAAAACAGACAAGTCATGGGTTTCTAACATGTTTGTATAAGATCTATTTTCCATCTGTCATATTCATAATATGTAAAATTTCACTCTGTCTTTATTTAATGTCTTCATTTCTTTGTAGCATTTATTACTAAAGATAATTCAAACGTCTTTTAAAATGACCAAAATGAATCTACATAAATATTTCAACTTTTCCTACATGGAAGTGTCTGACTAAACTTACATCAATGCAATGTGTTTTATGGTGTATAAACAGTACTTACGGGGTCCAACCTAAGTATAAATACCAAAGGTTATGAACATTCTTCCTCTTATCTGGAGAATTCTGTTTCCCACAATGCAGTAGACTAAAACCTACACATGACAAAACATGGAAACATGCTAAAAAATAGGACAGTTTTTAAAGTTGAAAGAAATCTTCAGCTAGCAACAAACTGGGAGTCAAAACTATTGGAGCTGAACTAGTGGTGGAGATACTGAGTGCCCCTGGGGTCTGCCGTCCTCAGTCATCATTCTTCTGCCATTCCATGTCGGTTCTCAGATCAACAGCATTGGCACCACTTGAGAATTTGTTGGAAGTGCAGTACAGTGGGCCCTACCCTAGATCTGCTTATTGAGAATCTGTCTTTTAGTACCATACAACAGTGATTCGTGGATGTACTAAATCTGAGAAGTCTAAACCGTAGTTTTAATTGCTGTGTGTGGAGAGGTGGCAAAGGGCAAATTGTGGAAGTTTTTCACTTAAAGGTCATTATCAGAGACTTATCCCTCTCATAAGGCCTTAGGGCTCAGTAAAGGCCACACTTTCATGGAAAAGACAAGATGGGCTGTTAGAGGAAACTATTGTCTGAGAGTTAGTTTTCTAGCTTGTAACTCCCAGCTGTGCTTCTAAGTGGGAAGGAGAAAACAAATATCTCCCTAAGAAATTACTGCCTTGAGTAGGCCCATTTGTGACTTAAAAAAACTGAATCTATATTAATAATATAATTTGAATAAATACAGTTGAGAAGCTGTATTAAAGTCAACAAACATTATTACTGTCTTAAGGTATCTGGCAAAAGCAAAGAAAAAATATTTTAAGGACATAAATAATAATTTAAAAAAGTAAGTTGCAAGAGACTATCAAAATGACTAAGTAAATTTGAGGGGTATTAACATCAAACACAACCTGTAAAACTGAAAATGCTATATTTAAAATTTTAAAATTTTAAAAAACAGACGTCATTAAAGAACAGATTGGACACTGTATAAAAGTAAATTAATTAATAAGATAGATAAAAAGAAATTTTACAACATGGTGGGCAGAGAGAGACAAAAGGATGGCCTAGATGAAGCCAACTACAGAGACATGAAGGAAAGTACAGGAACATGAATCAGATTTCCATAAGAAAGTAATAAGTGAATGAGAGAGATATAGCTGGGAAAAAATCGAGTTAATTAAACATAGCAATTCTTACATTTAGCAAGCAAAGAAATCCCAAACAACAATTAAAAACGCATCTACATTAAATCAAAACACAGGTTAGTAAAAAGAACCTAGTCAGAGAAAAAGGCACATTTTGTTAAAAAAAAAAAAAAAGCAAATAATATTAACCGGTTGGTAAAAACAAGAGTAGAGAACAATAGAATAATATCGTCAAGGTGCCAAGAAGAAAAAATATTCAACTTACAATGGTACATTTGAGGCAAAATAGACTTTTTTGGACACATTTTTCTTATCTTAAGCAACCTACCACCATTATAAACAATGTTTTTCAGTAAGAAGAAAAATGACTTCAGAAAGGTCAGAATTACAGAAAAATAAATGAACTAAACAAATGATAAACATGTGGATAAATACAAATAAAAATGGAGAATAGCAATAATAAAAATCTAATAATTTGGGACTAGCAGTTGGCATAATAAAAATCTAATAATTTGGGACCAGCAGTTGGCATAATGGCCATGTCACTGGACTCCCATGTAGTTGACCACGGTTCAAGTCCCAAACCCAGTGGCTTAAACTCACACTGGGCACATGTATGTGCGTGCCCAAGATCCTGAGAGAAGAATGGAGGAGAAGAAATTGCGGTGTGGCCATCCTTCCTACGGGGTGATTTCTCACTTTCTGTCTCTCTATCTCTCTCTGCCTTTCTGGCAAGCGCACATGCCCTATAGCAAAAATCTCTCCAAATAAATAAATAAATAAATAAATAAATAATCTAATTTGTGGGTTACCCCATGACTTGGTATTTAAAGCAGCTAGATGCTACATTACCAATTGTATAAGTAGAGTCCCAGATCCAGAGTCTTGAAAAACATACCAGGCACATACGCATGCATGCTCAAAATCTTGAAAAGAGGAAAAAATGGAGAAGGGATTGGATCATGATCATTTCCCACATAGAGTGCTTTCTTTCATTCTCTTTAC
>NW_006206544.1:3119719-3121226 GCF_000334495.1 Tupaia belangeri chinensis
CTCTGTCTCTCTCTAGTGAGTGCATATGGTCTTTGGTGAGTTTTTTTTTTAAAAGTCTGAGTTTAAACACACATGCACACACATGCATGTGTGCTCACACACACACACACACACACACACACACACACTCACACAAACACAGCAGACCTAAAATACTAAACAATGAGCAAGCCTGGTGTAATAGTTAAAAGCATGATTTCTGGCCCTTAATTTCTCTAAATCCAAATACCATATTTTACATTTTCTAATTATGTATCATGGGCAACTTAATCACACTGGGCCTTCTTTTCTTCATCTATGAAATGAAAGTAATAATAGAACTTATCTCATAGGATGTTTGTGAGGATTAAATGGGATAATTTAATCATTAGAACAATGTCAGACATCAGTGGCCAAGACCAGTGTAAGCAGTCTGTGCTATAACTAGATCTGTGTTAAGTCATTCTAAAAAGTAAATACGATAAGTGAATTAGACATTTTTAGAGTAGCCAATAAAGAACAGAGTATACAGTGTTTGCATTTTTCATAGGACCGGATAAAATGAAATAAGAAATAACCCTTAAACAATTAAAAGGAGACAATAAATATAAAAAAATTAAAAAAAAGAAAACTGGTAGAAATAAACACATATATGATTAAAATAGATTAAAGAAACATTTCATTTTAAAGGCATGATTTAAAAAGAAATCAGCCAATTAAGGTTACAAGATTCACACTTATAGTACAATGAAAAAAGAAC
This sequence comes from Tupaia belangeri chinensis, assembly GCF_000334495.1. Classification (NCBI taxonomy): domain Eukaryota; kingdom Metazoa; phylum Chordata; class Mammalia; order Scandentia; family Tupaiidae; genus Tupaia; species Tupaia belangeri. Next base: position 3,120,459 of record NW_006206544.1, read on the forward strand.
AATATAAATAAAAAATAGAAAGTAGGAAAACAGTATTTTTAAAGATTGTGTAGTTGGGGCCAGCAGGTGGCATGGAGGTTAAAGCACTGGATTCCACATGGCCAGCTTCATGGTTCGAGTCCTAGACCTGGCATTTAGGAATCACACCCCAAATCCTGAGATGACAGTGGAGGAGAAGGGTTTGCTGTGTGGCTATTTGCCCTGGGGTGGGGGTGATTTCTCACTTTCCCTGTCTCTCACTGTCTCTCTCCAGCTAGTGTGTACACCCTACAGAAGCAAAAGGTGAAAATAATATAAAAAAGCAGAAAGTCTAAAAGTTAATAAGCTAAGCATTCACTTAGAAAAAGCACACATAACAGTAGAAAAAAATGAATAAGTAGCAGAAATTAATGTGTTAGGAAACAAAGCTATAACAGAGATTATCAATAATGCTGACATATGACAGTCTAAAGACTAATGGAACTGAAAAATTTCTACCATGATTGGTAAATCTCTAAAAGGCAGAAATAATTATAAGACAGCCAGAAGGCATAATAGAGTTGTAACTGAGATAAAGTATTAAGGAAAATGTTTTATTTAACAAATAATTTCATGAGACAAAATATAAGAATTCCTGGAAAATACTATTTGCCAAAACTGACTCAAGAAGAAATTTAAAATCTGTTTATTCTTGTAATAATAAAAAACTGCTGAATTAGTAAGTTTCTTATTAGTACTAATTCTGCTGAATTCCAAGTTTTAAATAAACACTTGGACTTTAAATATATA
>NW_006206544.1:3121341-3140613 GCF_000334495.1 Tupaia belangeri chinensis
ATATTATATATTATTTAAATAGATATATATTTGTATAATATAATATTCTACTATATATTTAAAAGAATACATATATTTCAATCTATATATATCATTCTAGTGAACAGAGACAGAGAGAGGAATGAGAACGAAAAACTCATTCTATAAAGCTAACATATAAATTTATATATTGGTGGGATTACACACTAGATTATATATAAACGAGGTGATATTATACAGGTTCATTTAAATATCTCATAATCTAACACACAGCCATTTTGAATACTAATTACATTTGCAAATATGTATCAGGAAACATGTCTGAAATAGCATGGCATGTTTACAATAACAAAACAAAACAAAGAAAATCAAGAGGAAACAAATTCCTTGAGAAAAGAATAGAAAGTGCGTTGTGGCATATATGACATGTAACTTCCATGGTCTATTCTGTAGCAGTGAGAACTAAGCTTCATTCTGTGGGAAGTGTTCAGGGCTTTCATAGGAGTCTCAAAGCAGCACTTAAACTTCCCTTAAAGAAAAATAGGTTTAGAACTCTTGGGCTGGGAAGCAAACAGATGTACTCCCTTGCATTTCGCATGACATGCTAGGAACTGTTGCTCTGTGTCACAACAATCCCCTATTTGCAATCCTGGCTCTATCACTTCCTGGCTTTGTACCTTGGTCAAATATTAAATTATTCTTGATTCAGTTTTTTTCCTCTTTAAAATGGAACAATAATAGCACTTGCTTAACTAATCAGTAGCTATTTAACAAAATTCATTTTAGTGTTAATTGCAAAAATTAAGTTAGAGGATCTTTCTAGATTTTAAGAAGTACAAACCAATACTATCTCAGTTGTGCAAAAAGCATCGGGATATGTTCTTCTATTTCTGTTTCATAAACTTTATTTTGGATGAGCATTTTATCAGTTACTCTAAGGACTATGATTGCCTAATATAAGGATCATTTTCTACAATTTGTTGGATGCTTACTATGTGCCAGATACAGAGATAAGCACTGTATTTTCTTTATTTCATTTACTTTCATATCATTTAATCCTACCATAACTTCGGGCCAATCCTCTCAACAGATGAGCCATAGTGTTCGGCAGAGACTTGGAAATCAGGCAATAATATTGAATCACCGGTCAGAGGTGGAAGAGCCATCATTTTGCACTGTCATAATATGTTGAGAAAGTAATAGTTTCTTTCAGCAAAGGGGACATAAGAAAAATGTTGCAACAAAACAACTACAAGCAAATAATAAACTTGCAACAAATAATTAAGTTTCCTTACAATCAAGTTAACCTACTAATTACAATTACTTGTCACCATCAAAGTCACCAAAATTTGAAAAGGAGCAAAATTCAGTGTTGATGTGAGTACTAGGAACAAGTATTTTCATATCATGTACATTGTAAAACTTTCTAAATGGCCATTTTGTAAAAGGCTTAAATATAATTATATTTTGAGCTAACATTTTGTCTTAGCCCAGTATACATAGCAGAATACCTGAGACTGGGTGATTGATAAAGAACTGATATTTATTTGGCTCATGGTTCTAGAGGCTGGGAAATCTAAGATCACACATAATGTGGGCCTTCTTGCTAATTCATCCCATAGCGGAAGGCAAAAGGGCAAGGAGCACAGATATGAAAGCGGAAAGGGGTTGAATTCATCCTTTTCCTTTTTATCAGGAATCCACTCCCACAATAACCAGCCTACTCTCAAGATAACAACATTAATCCATTCATGAGGACAGAGGCCTCACCTCTTAAAAGTCTCACCTCTCCACATTGTTGCATTATGAATTACGTTTCCAATATATCAATTTTGGAAGGGCACATTCAAACCACAGCACATTTCTACTTTTAGAAATATACACTAAGAAAATAATTATTAAAATGTTAGCAAAGCTCTCAATACAAGAATCTCCTGCCAAACTGTTTATAATACCAATCAATTGAAATTAGATTAATATCCTCCCAGTATGCAAATCATTATAATATATGCATTCATTTTGATTCTGTGTGGCCAATTAAAGTGTAGTTTTAGGAACAAGTAACAATTTGAAATTATTCATGATTTAAAATTTATTTCAAAAAGCTTGCAAAATGATATATAATACATTTTTGAAATGTGTGTAATTATAAACATATGATTGAAAGGATGTATACTAACGTGTCATTAATTGTGAAATAATTAGAGAAATTTGTTTGCTTGCTGTTTATCTAAAATTTTTATATTATCAATAACAAGACTATATAATTTTTGGAATAAAAAACTTTACAACTGATAAAAAGATTAATTGGGTAGAGATAGCCAGTTTGTTTTAAGGAAGGTTAAAACCCTGTTGATTGAATTGTTATAACAAGACAGTGAATACAGTTATAGTCAGGAGACCATTGACAGGACAAAGATCCAAACCACTGTACCCCTTTTCAGAATTTTACTGGGGAAGAAGAGTACTGTTGGGGATTGATGTACAAATTCAAAATATAAACAGCAGGGTCCCTGAGATAATAGAACTTAGGACTAGGTCCATGTAAGATAAATGTTTCCAAATTGAGGTCAATTATTTATTTCAAATCACTGTATAGCTTAGCTCTGTAAAGCTCATTAAACTCTCATTGTAAATTAGGCAGTGTGCTCGCTGCTAAAAGCACAAGGACCCTGCCTTCAAGAAGCTCCCTGTTAATAGCACCATGAGAGTGCAGTGTTTTCAAGTGTGGTTGTCATCTGAATCATCAGGGATGGTGCTCCTTAAAAGTCTAAGGCCAGAGGGCCAGCAAGTGGCGAGGTGGTTGGGGCCCTGGACTCCCACATGGCAGACCATGATTTGAGTCATGGGCCTGGCATCTTGCATTCTCTCCTTCATTCTCTCTTCCTATGTCTCTCTGGTCAAAAAAATTAATAATAATGATAAATTAAATTGAATAATTCTAATTTAAAAAAGAATCTAAGGCCTTACTGCAGTGATTTCCTCAGTGAGACTTAGGCACCTGCATTCCCAGAGTTTCTTTTTATTTAAAACATTTCAAAGCAATTTTCAAGCTCATGTGCTTGCCATAGAGAGATGAAGAGAGATAGTAAGAAACCACTCCCCAGGAGGAATGGCCATGCTGCAACCCCTTCTCCATCCCCCTCCCAGGATTTTTGGCACGCATGCATGTGCATCCAGCGTGATTTTCAAGCCACCAGGTCCAAGAATTGAGTCCAGCACTGTAACAATCATGCCACCTGCTGGCCTCCCAGAATTTCTTGAGATGCACACTAATACTTGAGACTTTCTGTTGTGGTGGGAAAAATCCAAGACTTTTACAAAAAGTAGATCCAGATTTAAACTATACCATGTTAATTATTGCTCTGTTTTAGTTATCAACTTTTTACCTTTATTTTCTTGACCATCATCTCCCTTTTGGAATTTTCTTTTTTTGTGAAACCAAACATTTTTGATGGTTTTCGTCTTGTCTCTGATTTTTACCTTCTATGTCTTTGTTACTTAGTAACCTCGTTGTGAGTAAACTAACTTGTGGAGTCTCAGTATCTTCATTCGTTAAACAAACAAAACACCACTAAGCACAACAAAATTGTCTCTTGGATTAGTCAAAGATTATAGGACATAATGTATGGCAAGTGCCATGTCTGTCACACAGGAAGGATTCAGTAAGTGTTAACTTTCGTCAGTGGTAAGGGCTGTAATAGACACAGGAAGCTGGGACCAGCAGCTGGCGTAATGGCTATGTTACTGGACTCCCATGTAGTCGACCGTGGTTCAAGTCCTGAACCCGGTGGCTTAAACTCACGCCGGGCACTTGTGCATGCGTGCCCAAGATCCCTAGAGGAGAATGGAGGAGAAGGGATTATGGCATGGCTATCCCTCTTGGGGGGTGATTTCTCACTTTCTGTCTCTCTGTCTCTCTCTGTCTTTCTGGCGAGCGCACGCACCCTATAGCAAAAACCTCTTAAAAAAGAAAATAGACCCAGGATGTTATTGGAATCTTTATCAGTTCCAAGTTCTCCTGAACGATGTCATCCTTCAGTTATTTAAGTCTTGATGAATAAGTAAAAGTCAAGAAAAGAGTCTATGAAGCATTCTAGATAGACATTTTAACTAAATTGACCAATCAATTATATCAAATAAGTAGTTGCTTTGCAAAAAAATCTAGCCAAACCAGTTAAATCATTTAACTGCTTTATTATTCTGCAATTTTTAAATAAAAATATTACATTGGTTTTCTTTTGATTTAAATTTTTAGATGTAGATTCATAGAGTCACTTTTCTGTGAAAAGAAAATTATATGAGCTGTAGTATTGCATTTAACTGAATATAAAAATAGCTGTTTTAAACAACCTAATACAGTAGATGGATATAGATGGAAATAGTGGAAATTGCTTTACAAAGAACATTTTATCTTAAACCATTATCAGCTACTAGGAGATTTCTTGTATTGCATTTTAAATAATAATCATACAAAAAATGCAAAAAAAAAAAACCCTGTTTATATGGTGTTCTAATCTCCTACATCTAGTGGAACAAAATATCTCTATTACTTTTGAAAATTCCAGAGCAATAATTCCCTCACTTGGTTTTCCTATATAACTGGAATGCTAATCTCCCAGTGATCTGCTAGCACATTTCCAAGCCTTACTCCTACGATGAGACTGTCACAGGAGAAGTCATTTTTTTATTACAATTTGGGACATTTGGGATCGTTGAGATGTGTTTAAAAGCACGAAGCACTTTGAATAAAATTTTCTTAGTTACTGTAAGTAATCCAGACAATTTGGGAAGGACAACCATTAGTCTTAACCTAACATGAGACTTGTATCATCCAGAATTAATGAAAACTCCTAAAGTTGCAAGTAATATGAAATCCACTCCAAGTAGTTCAAATGAAATGGGAAATTTCTTAGTTCAAATAACTGAGAAATATAAAAGTAATTCATGTTGAGTGAGGGTTGATCTAACAGTCTAATTACTTTTAATTTATGCTCAATTATATATGGGAAAATAAGACTGGAAAATAAGACTCTAATTTTAACCTTCCAAATTATTCATAATGGGCAAGTATATGGACTCTTTCTAAGAAAAATTGCCAAGCGGGGTCAATAATCTCTTTAGTTTTGCTATGTCACTATCTTTTTTTCCCTTTAATTCAAAGAGGATAAACTTATTTTATTTTATTATTTTTTTTGAGAGTTTTTTGCTATAGGGTGCGTGTGCTCGCCAGAGAGACAGAGAGAAACAGAGAGACAGAAAGCAAGAAATCACCCTCCAGGGGGGATGGCCATGCCACAATCCCTTCTCCTCCATTCTACTCTTGGGATCTTAGACATGCACGCAAACATGCCCAGAGTGAGTTTAAGCCACCAGGTCCAAGACTCGAACTGTGGTTGACTACATGGGAATTCAGCGATATAGCCATTATGCTAACTGCTGGTCCCCCGAGGATATACTGATATTATAGTTTCTGTTCTTGGTTGGAGCCTTTCCTTAAAGAAATCTACTAGTGTTCCCTAAGCAAAATGAATACACGCCCTTGTCAGAATTATGTGCAGTTCTAAAGATATTCTTAGTCAAAACTTCTGCTATTTTTTGTTTAATTCTAATAGAATATAGTAGCAAATTGAGGCATAAGTATATGAAAAATAGGAATTTTTATGAACAAATTTTGTCATCCACTCGCTCCAGGAGAATTCATAAAAACTCATTAAGTTTTCTATTGTTTGCTCTAGCCGGGAGTTTATGTCAGGATGTTGGTTATAGCTGTCAGCCCATTCATTCTGCAGACTGTACTCATGCCAATTCAGGGCTACACACCCCTCAGAAAGCGGCTGTGCAATCTATAAGGAGAGAGTTGAAAGTGCTGTAAATAACAACCCCAATTAAAAATATATATATATATTTCATTTAGTAAGAAGTGGAAAGGATACAAACCTTTTGAACAAACTTCTGTTCCTTTGTAATACAATGATGGTATTTCTATTTGAAAATCCAGTTATTAATGGAAGAGGCAACCAATTTATTGTAAAATAAATATGGAGAAGTAAGAATATATAAATATTCAGGTCAACTTTAAAGAAGGCTTAGGCATTCTTCCATGTGTTTCTAAAATGACAGAAAAACATGGTGATATGCACAGAATCATTCTGGTACTGGTAGTGACAGACCACACCACATGACACACCATTTTATCTGTCATCTTCTTTTCTGTAAAAGTCTCACCCACACTTGAAAATTGAATTAAGCTCCACCCTTTGAAGGGAAGAGAATATAATAATTTATGGAGATATTTTTGTAACTGCAAAAAGGAAACATATAGACAATTGGCATAGGAAATGAACAGGTACTGCCTGAAAGAGAGGTCCACGTGGTGGAAAAGCACATCAAGAGAGGTCAAATTTAGTAGTCACCCATCAAATGCAAATGAAAACAATAAAGGAATATCACTTTAGAACCTGAAGAATGACGAAAATGAATCATTCAGATCATACCAAGTGCTAATAAGGAAGTAGTACAAAAAATCTCTCATGACCTTCTAATGTGATTGTAAAGTATTTTGGCTGCTCTGGAAAGCAAATACCAGTATTTGGCAGCATTGATGCAAGAACTCATGGTCTCTCCATCCCATTGTTCTCATTCCTGGTTATATACTTTGAAGAAAGTCTCACCATTTTGGAAGTGGGCATGTGTGAGGATGTGCAACCCAGTGTTGCCTGTGATGGAGAAGAGTAGGAAGTAAAAAAAGTTTCAACATGATGAATATCCTGGACAACAGTAAGAAGTAACACATTATATTGGGTCGTTGGGAAAGTCATGATGCATTTTGCACAGAAAACAGAAAAATATGTCATAACTTTCCCAATGACCTAATATATGTTTAGAAGAGAATACATAATCCTCATAAAAGGAAGAGCCTCTGAGTTAAAAAAAAAAAAAAGAAAAGTTAGAAATTTTGCTCCGGCAGTTGGCATAGAGGTTAAGGTAGCTGGGTCCTGCATAGCCAACATTGCAGTTCAAGTCCTGGACCCAGTGGATTAAAAATCACATCAGGCATATGTGCTTGAGTGCCAACATCATGAGAGGAGAATGAAAGAGAACAGATTATGGCATGGCCATCACCCTTGGCGGAGGTAATTTCTCACACACACAAACCCTCCCCCGTGTGTTTCTCTCTGGTGAGTGCACAGGTCCTATAGCATAAAAAGTTAGAAATTTTAAGATACTGTACCACTAATAGAAAGTTATGTAAGTATAAAATATTTCATGTTATACATTTAAGGATATATATCAAACATATTATATTTAGGGTCTATAACTGATGAAAATGGCAGCATGTGGAAACGAGAAAAAAAATAAAAGAAATAGGAGTTGTATGTGCTAATACTAAAAAGATTCAGAAAACAGAGGAGCAGAATTGAACAGACTTTATCCATCTGAGATTCACTGAAGCATTTGCATACACATATACACACTCACATACACATACAAACACAGAACAACTTAAGTCACCATAAGTAGGATGGCATACTGAGTTGAATAATATCTCATGATTGGGGCTAGCAGATGGTCTAACGGTTAAGGTACTAGACTCACAAATGGTCAACCTTGTTCAAGTCCTGGACCTAGTGGCTTGAAACTCATGCTGGGTGCATTCACGTGCTTATCTAAAATCCCAAGAGAAGAATGGAGGAGAAGAGATTGTGGCATGACCATAATGGGGCGGGGGGTACTTCTCACTTTCTCACTCTCCGTCTGTCTCTATGTCCCTGGTGAGCACATTCATCCTATAGCAAATATTTCTCTTTCTAAAAAATAGAATATCCTATGAAGAATATAATGTATCCATTAGGGTTACATTTATACTTAATTTCTGCTCAGGGACCAGCAGTTGGCATAATGATTATGTCAGTGGACTCCCATGTAGTTGACCGCGGTTCAAGTCCTGGACTCGGTGACTTAAACTCACGCTGGGCGTGTGTGCATGTCCAAGGTCCCGAGAGGAGAATGGAGGAGAAGGGATTGTGGCATGGCCATCCCCTCTGGGGTGTGATTTCACACTTTCTGTCTCTCTGTCTCTCTGTCTTTCTGGCAAGCACATGTGCCCTATAGCAAAAATCTCTCCAAAATAAATAAATAAGTAAATAAATAAATAATTTCTGCTCATTTTTATTATGGTAAGTTAAAAAATTTAGAAAATTAAAAGAAAATAGAGAGAAAATACAAGTAAAATGTATATGTATGTTAGTTCTAAAATTAATAAAATTCTTAGCAGTAGAAATTATTGTGAAGTTTAGATTTTGTTAAATTATTTTTATTCTTTCCTTAAGTGTAGGTAGTGTGCTACATGAGGGGCAAGATTTTTTTGCTAATACCACAAGGTCTCTAGCCCAGTTAGTAGAGATTGATAGTAATCCTTGCTACAATTAAAAAAAAAAAAAATAGGGACCAGCAGTTAGCATAATGACTATGTCACTGGACTCCCGGGTAGTCGACTGCAGTTCGTGTCCTGGACCCGGTAGCTTAAAACTCACGCCGGGTGCGTGTGCGTGCGTACCCAAGATCCTGAGAGGAGAATGGAAGAGAAGGAATTGCGGTGTGGCCATCCCCCCTGGAGGGTGATTTCTCGCTTTCTGTCTCTCTGTCTCTCTCTATCTGGCGAACCCACGCTCCCTATAGCAAAAACCTCTCAAAAAAAAAAAAGGGTAAAAATTATTTTCATATTTTTATTAAGAATTATTTTATTTAACTTTATTTTTAAAGAGTTATTTTAACTTTATTTTTATTATTTTCAAATTTGACCAGAGAGAGACACAGAGAGAGGGTAAATAAGAAAGGAAGCCACCAGGTCTGGGACCTAAACCATGGTTGGCTATGTGGGAGTCTAGCGCCTTTAACCACAGTGCCACTCACCAGCCCCATTATTTAACTTTATTCATTATTATTATTATTTTCCAGTTTTATCAGAGAGAGGGAAAGTGAGAAAGCAAGTCACCAGGTCTGGGACTTGAACCATGGTCGGCCATATGGAAGTCCAACAATTTAACCACCATACCACCTCCTGTTCCCTATTTTCATTCTTAATTTGATTTGTTTTCTGATATTTTTGTTATGAAGATAATAAATCTACAAACATGAAAATATATGTTATTTTGAGGTCAGGTGTCCTTTTTTAAAAGTAATAAAAACTTGGGGCCGACAGATGGCATGGTAGTTAAGGATGCTGGACTCCCACATGACGACCAGGGTTCGAGTTTCTGACCTGGCGGCTTGCTTTCTAACTTTCCCTCTCTCTCTCTTCTGCTCACTCTGTTCCTCTTTGCTCAAATTAAATAAAGTTAAATAAAATAATTCTTTTTTTAAAAAGTAATAAAAAGTTCTGATTTCAGTTCCAACTTGTAAAGTGCGTGGGAGTCATCACTCTCATTCTTATATCACAATAAGAAAAAATCATGGGAATTTTGGGCTCAGTGGCACAGTGGTAACATCCGCTCAAGCAAAGCTGAATCCATAAAAGAGAGAGGCTTTGGTTTAGCAGTTGACTTGTGCAGACCAGGTAGGCATGTCTATCACCCCGGCTGGCTGGAGATACAGGGAGTAGGATCCAGTTAAGAGTGCTTGTCTTTCTCTTGTTTTCTCTCTATGTGTCTCTCATTCTCATGAAACAAATAGATAAACATAAAGGTATTCACTTCATTTTTAAAAACTGGAAAAAATCAACTATTTTTTCCTGGATTCATCAAAGAACTGAGTTTAAAGAGTAAACTACCGTCCCCGAATCTAGAAAGATAGGCAAATTCGAGTATCCTGATTGAGATCGACTTGCCTGCCAGAGAAGCTGCTGGGTTCATCAACTAGAATAATTTAACTAGTAATTCTGACAAATTGTTGGAGGCTGAAAACGAACTAGCTTGAGAGTGAGAAACTGCTGGGGAGGGTGCAGTATTGAGGGGAGAGAAAGTGTTAACAGTTTCCTAGGCTTCACATCTAGAATTCACAGGAGAGTCACAGGATAAAGATCTGAGAAAAATCTCCTCATTGGTCTGTCGGAGTGAGAGAGGAGCAATCCTTATGAAATACGCCCAGAATCTTTGCCTAAATAAAGTCCATCTCTCATAAGGAGGAAGACTTCAGTGGAACCTCATTCCTGAGCCTTAGGGAAGCAGAATTTCTCTCCCTCCAGCTCCCTGGAGCCTTCCAGTCTCTCTAGGTTTGGAGAGTGCTAAATAAGCATACTGTGAAGATCACAGCCCTGAAATATAAACCACTAAAAATTACTGAGACTTAGTCAATAGTAAGAAGTCTTCTCTCACGCTTTATCTCATCTGGAATGGGCTCCAATATAATAAGGGATTACGGCTGAGAGATGCAAAACAGAGATTCTTTGCGCAAAAATTTGTTTAGGAATTTGATAGTCAAGAAGGAAGACAAAAACAAAAACCCTGGAGGACTGTAAAGCCTCTGGCATCTACTGCTGTAGCAATCCTTAAACAAAACTGACACCCAGCCAAATTAACATAAATCCTCACGTTAGAGACCAATGTCCCTCAGTTTCTATTACCCAGTACAAAAAGATTAACTTTCAAAAACAAGATACAAGTCTGAAAACAGAAGTAAACGTTAGAAGGAGACTCAGAGAAGGTACAGATGAAACGCTCACACAGGGAGTTTTAAATACTGTGAGCAGTACAGCTAGGGCTCGAATGGAAAAAGTGGAGGCATGCAAGAACAGATAGGTAATGTAAGCGAAGAGATGAAAACTTTAATAAAGTATCAAACGGAAATGATAGAAATACAAAACTCGGGAACAGCAGGTGGCATAAAGGTTATGTCACCGAACTCCCACATAGTCAACTGTAGTTCAAATCCCAGACCTGGTGGCTTAAAACTCATGCCAGATGTGTGTGTATGTGTGCCTCAAATCCCGAGAGGTGACTGGAAGAGAAGAGATGGTGGCGTGGCTATTTCCCCTGAAGGGTGATTTCTCGATTTCTGTCTCTCTGTTTTTCCCTGCCTCTCTGGCAATCCCCTACGCCTTATAGCAAAAATCTCTCCAAAAAAAGAAAAAAAGAAAAAAGAAAAAAGAAAAAAAATACCTTTATAACAGAAATGAAACATGGAAAGAATCAGTAAATTTGAAGACAGGTCGATAGAAACTTAACAAACAGAACCACAGATCCAGGAAACTCGTAGAACAATAATAATCATAAACACCAAAAATAAAAAGACACAAAAATTGTTTACTTAGGCCTAGCACATTCACACCTCAGAAAACAAAAGAGAAAGAGAACATCTTGAAGGAGGACAAAGAAAAAATAGACACTGAAAGATGAACAATAGTAAGTATTATATAAAACCTCTTATCAGAAACCATGCAAATAAAGAGTGAAGGTGGGGGCCAGCATATGGCATGGCGGTTAAGGTGCTAGATACCCACAGGGTCAACCGGAGGTCGAGTCTCGGACCTGGCAGCTTGCTTTCTCACTCTCTCTCTCCAGTGAGTATGTGTGCCCTGTAGCAAATTTAAAAAAAAAAAAAAAAGATAAATAAAACTTTTTAAAAAAGAAAATGACGTGAATCATTTAAAGTATTGAAAGGAAAAAGTGAAAACTTCATTTCTGTATCTAGCAAAGTTATCCTTCAAAAAATGAAGAAGAAAATGGCTCTGTAGCACAGTGGTTAAGCACTGTGTGCTACACACTCAACTGAGGTTGAAACCCCAACCCAGGCAGCTTCAAAAACATGGTTGGCATTTGTGCATGTGTGACCAAAATCTTGATGGGAAGTAGAATGGAACAGAAAACATTTCAGTGTGACCATACCCCATTGGGTAGCATTCTCTCTTTTTCATTCTCTCTCTGATGAGCACATGTGTTCTTTGGTAATCAAAAATTAAAATTAAAAATTAGACAAAACCGAGATAATTGGACCAGAACTGAGATAATTCCTTGTTTATAGACCTCAGCAAGAAATATTAAAACTTTTTCCTCAAGCAGAAAAAAAAATATTGTAAGTCAGAAACTTGAATTTGTATTTAGAAAGGAAAATTATGAAGGGACAAATAAATACAGGTTAAACAATATTTTATTTTTCTTATTCTAACCTATCTAAAAAATAACTGTTCAATATGGTAATAATGTGTTGGGTGACTATGGGAAACCAATAAGCGAAACAAGTGGAGCAACATCACAAGGGTTGGAAGGCTGAATTGGGAATATGCTGTAAGCATACTTGCACTGCAAGATAGTTACATATAGAAGTATTTCTAGATATGTGCATACACACAGTCTAATACACACTAGTATATCTCCTTGCTTTGTCAGCTGAGAACATATCCCCATCATTAAGCAATGCGTGACCATAAATAATTTAAGACTATATTCCAAAATATAAAATAAATATCCATGAGTTCATACTGATATGAATAAATGACTTAATTAATAAATAAATAGGGAAAAGATAAACAAATGAATGTAGATACTTTGTGCGTAGAGAGAGGGAGCATAATTTCCCTCTCCTTAAGTGTGAACACCATATAGTTTTTCACAAAGACGCTTGAATGGAATTGGGAAGGGGGAGGAGGAGGAAGATTTTAGAAGAGAACCTTGGAAAACACTACATTAGCTACGTGATTAGTTTATATCAACAGTGATAAGTCAAACCGATAGCATGTACCCTTAGTATGGTGTGATGGAAAGACATTTTACCTCTTGTTTCTTCCTCCCAGAAATCGCATTGCCCAGTCTAGCCATTACGGGAAAAACATCAGACAAATCCAAACCAAGGGACATTTTATAAGGTGCCTAACCAGTAATCCTCAAAACTGTCAAGGCCATCAAATACAAGGAAAGTCTGAAAATCTGTCACAAACAAGAGAAACATTAGGAGACATAAGTACTAAATATAATGTAGTATCCTGTGTAGAATTCTGGAACAGAAAAAAGAATGTCAGGAGAAAACTGGGGAAATTTGAATAAAGTATTGACTTGAGTTAGCAAATAGGTACCTAGATCAGTTTGCTAATTGTGACAAATGTACTATACAGATAACAGGTTAATATAAAGAAAAACTGGTTGTACAGCATTTGGAAGGTCTCTATACTATTTTTTTTAAATATATTTATTTATTTATCTAATTTTATTTTGTTATTATTATTGTTTAATTTTACTAGAGAGAGACAGAGAGAGAAAGAGAAAAAACTAGAAAGCAAGCTGCCAGATCTGGGACTTAAACCATTGTTGGACTTGTGGGAGTCCTGAACCCTTACCCACCACATCACCTGCCAGCCTTCCATACCACTTTTTAACAATTCTTAAAAGCTAGAATTGGTTTAAAATTTAGAGTGTAGTTTAAAACGTACCCAGTGTGTTTAGAATTTTGAATTGCTCTATTTTATTGCAATTGGCAACTCATAATTGTGTATGTATATTTGTAAAGCACAAAGGGATACTATAGTTTATGACTACAACACAACATCAAGTAATTCAATCAAGCTAATTAATTGACCACCACTTTAAATATGTATTTTTATTTATTTATTTATTTATTTTATGTTGAGAACACTTGAACTTAACTCTGAACAGTTTAGAAAAGAATTTTTTTTTTTTCAGTTAAGGTATTGTTATGTTACTCCTATCATGCTTCAGCCTCCCAAATAGCTGGAACAACGGGTTTACACCACCACGACCAATTTTTAGGGTGAGCATAAATCAAACTGGGTCTCCCACATGGCCTCAGCCTGCAGAATAGCAATATCAGCATAGTATTGTAACAACCAATACTTGCCACTGTGTCTGGACCAGAACATAATTTTATTAACTATATTCACCATACTGTACAGCAGATCTCAAAAAAAAAAAAAAAGTCAAACTTATTTCTTCCACTTTACAAGATTTGACCATTATCTTGTATTCTGCCCAACCTTCAGCCTTTGTAATCACCATTCTACTCTCTGGTTCTATTAGTTCAACTGTTTTAGATTCCACATATAAGAGCATGCTATTTTAGTCTGTTCCTGGCTTATTTCACTTAGGATAATGGTCTCCAATTCCATCAATGTTGTTGAAAATGACAGAATTTTCTTCTTCTTAAAGGCTGAATAGTAGGATGAATAATATTGCTAATGTGAATAATATTGCAATGAACATGGGAATGCATACTTCTCATTTACAAACTGATCTCAGAACTGTTGAGTAAATACCCAAACGTAGGATTGCTGGATTATATGGTAATTCTATTTCTACTTTTTAAAATAAATTCCATAGAATTTTCCAAATGGCTACACTTATTTACATTCCCACCAAAAGTTTAAGAAATTCTCTTCCTTCATACTCTCACCAACACTTGGATTTTATTCTTTTGATAATAGCCATTCTGACAGGTGTCAGAGATGACTCTTTATTGTGGTTTAACTTGCATGTTCTGAATGATTAGCAATGTTGAACAGCTTTTCATGTATTTTGGTCATTTGTACATCATGGTTTTAGAAATGTCTGTCAGATCTCTTTTTAAATTGGGTATTTTGGTTTTTGTTACTGAGTTGTTTGAGTTCCTTATATATATTGAACATTAACACCTTATCAGATGTATGGTTTGCAAATATTTCCTCACAATCTGTAGGTTGTCTTTTCACAAGGTTATTTCCTTTGCCTTGAAGATACTTCTTAGACTGATGTAATCCCATTTGTCTATTATTGCTTTTGTTGCCTGTGCTTTTGCAGTCAAACCAATAAATAAAATAAAACAAAAATAATTATCAGGACCAATGTTATTGCCCTGTCGGGATTTGAGACGTGCATACACATATACATGGCATACTTTTCAACCCACCTGGGCTGAGAGTCACATGATGTGTAGTCAAGTGAGATTTAGCTCACTATACAAAATGCTTAACTATTGAACTACCATACCAGCCCTTCCATTGTATATTTATATCACATTTTCTTTTCCATTCATCTGTCAATAGACATTAGGTTATTTCTATATCTTGCTTTTGTGAACAATGCTGCAATATACACTGGAGTGTAGATGTGTCTTTGAGATCCTAATTTCAATTCTTTTGGTCAAATACACAGATGTAGGATTGCTAGATCACATGGCAGTTCTATTTTCAATTTTTTGAGGCCCCTCCATATTCTTTTCCATAGTAGCTGCACCATTTTAGATTCCCACTAATGGTGTGGAAGTGTTTCAATTTCTCCACATCCTCACCAACACTTGTTACCTTTAAAATCCTCACCAACACTTGTTACCTTTAAAGTTTCTTAGTACTACCTGGCATTGCAGTTTCAATTGCATTTCCATGAAAAAATCTAACTTTACCCCTCATAGAACTAAAAAAAAGAAAGAAAGAAAGAAAGAAAAAAAGAAATGTGCTAAACTTAAAGTTAATAGAAAGAAGAAAATAATAGAAGAATAGAACAGAAATAAAGAAAATGAAGACTAAGAAAACAATAGCAACTAAAATCCTGCTCCAGTAACTTGAAAAACATACCAGGTATGTGTGTGTGCATACTCAAAATCCTGATGGAATGGAGAAATGGAAGAAAAAGGATTACAAGACTTTGTCCCACTCGGAGTAGGGTGGGTGGTTTCTCTCACCCTCTCTCACCCTCTCTCACCCTCTCTGGTGAGCAAACGCACTCTCTGTCCAAAAAAAAAGTGAGTTTAAAAAAAATTGACCGAAATTTAGCTAGCCAAAAAAAAGAAAGAAAATAAAAATCAATATGATTAAAACTTAAGAGGAGACATTACAAGTAATGCCACAGAAATAAAAAGAATAAAAAGAGAATACTATAAGCAGTCTAGCTGTAGCAGTACATGCTAGTAGATGTTACTCAGCAGGCTGGGACCATATGGGAGGCCTGGATTAGATTCCTGGCCCGCCATAAAGTTAGGTATAGTGACATGCACCTGTAGTCCCAGTTCTATGAGTGGCTGATGCAGAATTGTAACATGGCAGGGCCCTTCTATAAATTAATATATATATTATAGATATGCCAGCAGGTGGCATATCGGTTAAGGAACTGGATTCCCACATGGCCTACTGCAATTTGAGTCTCAGACCCGTTGACCTCAAAGTCATACCAGGTGTGTGTGCTTGTGTGCCCAATACCCTAAGAGAATAATGGGGGAAAATGGATCATGATGTGGCCGTACCCCCTGGTGGGGGGATTTCTTGTTTTTTATTTCACTGTCTCTCCAGTGAGTGCAAGCTCTCTATAGCAAAAATCTCTAAGGAAGAGAGAGAGAGAGAGGAGAATCCTGTAAGCAGTTATGCACCAACAAATTAGATAATCTAAAAGAAACAGATGCATTTCTAGATACATACACCCTATCAAGACTGAATCATTTTTATGTGTAAATATAGAATGATAGAAATACTATGAAAAGGAAATTTTCCATAGTGGAGTTTTTTGTTGTTTTTTTTTTTCTTTTTTTAACAGAACATTAAAGGGAAAACAGTTTCAAACTGTGTGCTTTGCATGAAAAAAAAGATATCTATTCTGCATAGCAGACGTTTTCTAAGTATTCTCAGTGTGGCATATGGGAAGAAGAGTAGCTACGGGATGAGATGAGGCACAGGAAAAGAAAGTCAGACACTGTCAAAGTAAAGTTTAAGAAAATGAGAACTACTATTATTTAAAATTTTATTGATTGGAGTTTGGAATTTGTCATCTGGCTGTAACAAAGATTACTATGGTTTTTCTCAAGAAATGTCAGTTCAAGAGCTTGATACTTGTTGCCATCACAACCTTAGTCACTAGATTAATGTGTGAGTCTAACATGGAGGGACTGAGTAAATGGCATTGATTACAACATGAGCAGTAAAGATTCTACTACATAAATGCATAGTATATGCTGGTGTTTTGACCTAATACCTCCTTTTGTTCTCTCAGTTTTTCTTATGAGAAGGTAGGTATTATATTCCCATTTTTTTGATGAAAAAAATTGACGTTTAGAAAATATCAAAATTGGACCAGACAGGTAGAGTGGTGGTTAAGCCTGCTGGATCCCATATAGCCAACTACAATGTTTGAATCCTTGACCTGGCAGCTTGGGGAAAAGTACACTGGATCTGTGTGCCTGCATGCCCAAAATCCTGAGAGGAGAGTGAAAAAGAAGGGACTGTGATGTGGCCATCACCCTCCAGGGTGTTTTTTCACTTTTTCTCTCTTTCAAACAAACACAAAAATCAAAGTTGCATTAGCAAATGTAAAGTCCATCTGGTTTCCAAATCCTAGCAGGTTTCTTGTTACTAGAAAGTCTATAGAAATGTTAAGTTATGGACCAACCCCATTATCTAGTGGTTTAGAGAGTCAGATCCCAGGACCAGCAGGTAATATACTGGTTAAGGTGCTGGACTCCCAGACACTGCTGTTCGAGTCATAGACCTAGTGGCTTGAAAATCATGCTGGGCACATGTGTATGTGTGACCAAAACCCCAGGGATGGAATGGAGGAGAAGGGACTATGGCATAGCCATCTCCCTGGGGGGTTATTTCTGACTTTCTCCCTCACTGTCTTTCTAACTCTCTCTGGTAAGTACATGTGTCCTATGGCAAAAACATCTAAAAATAAATAAGCAAATAAAGAGAAAGAGTCAGATCCCACATGGCCAACCATGGTTTGAATCTTCGCCCAGAAGCTTGAAAACACAACAGGTGTGTAAGTGCATGCCCCAAACCCCAACATGACCGAGAAATGAAGGATTAGCATCATGACCACACGCCGCTAAGAGGTGCTTGCTCCTTCTCCCTCTTTCTGCCTGTCTCTGGCAAGTGCATGCACCCTCTGGCAATCAATAAAACAAACAAGAAAAGAAAAATAATGTTATTAAGGTAAGAATGACTCAGGTATGTTATAAGCATTAACAGAACTATAATATGAGTAATTCAGTCTGCTGGGTCATCTACAAACCACGTCTTCTTGACTGTGATGTTGCAATGTTTTCAGAGGAATCCACATTTTAATCTAATGCCATATTTATCTAATTTATGTTTTCACACAGGCTAATGTTACATTTTGTGTGCGTTTTTTGAATATTCACCCACTAATGATGGCATATTCAGGAAGGCAACTCGGAAGTGTACGCACTTGCTTACAGAGTAAAGGTTTATACTTTATCATTTATTTATTTGCAAGTAGATAATTGAGAGGCTCTCAGTGTTAAATTGTTTGCACTCTGTTAAATGATTTGATGCTGATGGGCCCCAGATGTCCTGAAAATGTTCTCCCACCCTGGATGGCTCCCTCCATACACTCGTTACTGCCTTAGCATGGCTGAACATATTTACAAATTCTAGGTCACCATCTGCAAAGATGTTATGTCGTGTCTGTTTCAAATAAAAAGTGTATTCTTATGTATTATGAATACTATGATGCCCTTTGAAAAATACGATAACATCCGACTCTAATGATCACAGCGTATCTTTGTGGGTAGGTGTCCTAGTATAGGAGTCAGACGAATTGCCTGCAGCCCTAGCTTTCTACTTATAAATTGTGTGACTTTAAACAAATCAAATAACTTTTCTGGGTTTCAGTTTCCTTATCTGAAAAATAGGAAGAATAATACCTCTCCAGGTTGTTATAAGAATTAGATGAGGGGCCAGCAGGTGGCATGGAGGTTAAGGCACTGGATTGCCACAGTGCTGGCAGTGGTTCAAGTCCCAGACAAAGCAGTTTGCAAATTACAAATCACTCTGAATGTGTGTGCATATGTGTCCAAAATCCAGAGAAGATAATGGAGGAGAAGGGATTGTGGCATGGCTATATCTCCTGGGGAGTGATATCTCACTTTCCCTCTCTTTGTCTCTCTCTGGAGGGCACAAGTGGCAAAAACAAAAACAAAAATTAGATAAGAATTTTGTAGAACTCAGTGCTGAGTACATAATAAGTTATTAATAAATTTTTGGTTTTGATAGGAAAGCAGCATAATACTTTTACAAATGTTAGGCAAATGTATTTTAACTTCAATGTTTTTTTGAAATTACTCACCTCTGAGATCAGTATTTTTCCTTAAGAAATCAATAGATGTGAAAATGAGGAATTACATAGATGTAATTTCTTATTAATTTTTAAACTCCTATTTAACATAACATACTTAGCTGTCCAGACTGTTAAATTTAACATAAAGGGGAGCCAGAAAGAGAGGAAAAGTAAGACATAGTTACTCATTTGGGGCCTGGGAGATAATGGGGAGGTTGGGGTAGTGGTAGTTTTTAGGGCGCGTGCGCTCGCCAGAGAGACAGAAAGTGAGAAATCAACCCCCCCCCCCCCCGGGAGGGGGCGC
>NW_006206544.1:3141170-3152550 GCF_000334495.1 Tupaia belangeri chinensis
GGAGAACCCCCCCCCCCCCCCCCCAGGGAGGATGGCCACACCGCAATCCCTTCTACTCTATTCTCCTCTTGGGATCCTGGGCACGCACGCATATGCGCCCGGCATGAGTTTTAAGCCACTGGGTCCGGGACGCGAACTGCGGTCGACTACGTGGGAGTCCAGCGACATAGCCATTATGTTAACTGCTGGTCCCAGGGGCAGTGGTAGTTGATAGCAGATTTTCTTTCATTCCCTGTGGGGCCTTTGTGAGACAAACCAACCAGGTATTCAGGTACTGGTAAACAAACTTGGTACAGTGTGGTTGCCATGAGCAAGAACTTCCTGCTCAGTTTTTTCAGACTGGTATAGAGATCCTCATTAGGTCATCTAAGAAACCCAGCAGTCCTAACATGGGAGGAGGCTGGATGACCTGAAGCAGAAGCTGGGGTTATTGTGCCTGGGCTCGATGGAAGGTGAGACAGGAAGATTTAGGTGGGCCAAAAGCTACAGGGGACCTGTGTTAGTGTCCACAGCTGAGAGAAAAACTGCATGTTAGTAGAAAGGATAGGTTTCTGTCATGGCACCTTAGGGTAACTAGCCACCAGATAGACAAGAGAGATCATACCAGAGGTCTGAAGAGCTAGAGATGCCCCTCTGAAGCCTCTGGCTCCCTCTCTCACTAGGCTGCCTCAACCTCCACCTTCTTCCTTGATACCTGGATGCCTTTTGAAGAGGAGCAAGGAGAAAGGCACAGACAGGACGATAAAGAGCAAACCCTTCTGTTGAAGTTGCATTGAAAATGAGCTAACAGGAACAGATACATTTTCTGAATCAAATTAAGTTTTAAAATAGAGTCAAAGGTTATTTTCCTGCCTCAATATCCACAATGTCTGGACTCAAGAAGATGCTTGAATTAATTAGAGATAAAACAAAGATGTGTTTGTTTATCCCTCTGCACTTCTAGGTGGTACTATGAGTAAATTTGTAACTGTTTTTTATTATAATTATCACTGTAAGTAGGGTTATTAATGTCCTCAACATTCTTTAACCAGACTACTTCTCAGTGGGCTTTTCTTTTCATTCCTTTTTTCAAAAAATTATTATTAAAAAAAGATTCTGTGGAACTACAGAGTAACAGAGAGTAAGAGAGAGAAAAGGAAAATTACAAAGCAGCCTCCAGGGGGGACAGCCATGCCCCAATCCCTTCTCCATTTTCTTCTTGGGATCCCAGGTGCACACACATATGTGTCTGGCGTGTTCCTCAAGCTGTAGTGATTGTTTTGCACTGAGAACCTTCTCTTTCACCCTCACTGTGATGTCTATCACACATTTAGAATGTAGCCTTTTATAGCCTTTGGCACCATCATTTTAAATCTCTCAACCATGTTTTCTAGTTCAACATGTATCAAAGCCAAATTTGGTCTCCTTAGCACCCAATACGAAGCAACTGAACCAACTATAACTGTAGGGGGTGCAGCCACACCCCTAACAACCTAGAGAACTTTCAAATCTCAATAATAAGGGCGTCATTACTGATATTTATGACTAATTACCTATATAGAAGTTTTGAGAATTCCTATTTTTCATCGTTTTTTTTCCATAGACTGTCAAAGACTAAATGAACAACATTTAAAAAACAAACAGAAAAGGGCTTCCAAACATGTGCAATGAATTTTGAACATCGCATGAGAAGTCTCATTCACAGCTATCACTCTGCATAGAGCCACTGAAGCATATAAGAAGGAAGAGACCAACCTACCAATGCGAAAAATCTGTATAAGAGGATCCCTCATTAAAGGAAGTGCATGAATTTGCACATCCTGGCTGGGCTACTACAAGTCTGATTATGCACTTTGCACATTAAATTGTCCAGTACCCTTTATGCTTTCTTCATTCACTCTTCACAGGTGTGTCTGTGAAGAAATCTGAATTTGACATTGAATATCTTATGGTTACAGGCTTTTCTAATGTTTCTAAGTTTTCAGAAATCATTTAACCAATAAATATTTCGGCATGTCAAATTTACATTGGTTCTATCTAAATGGATAGCGCTCTCCTTATTTCAGTTAAGGAAGCTAACAAAATACCAACATTGATTTCAGATCACTTCCACATATTAAATATAACAATGTATATAATATAACATGTACATTATATACAATTTACCACATCGTTGATATATATATATATATATATGTGTGTTATATATATATATATATATATATATATATATACATATATATCATATGATAAGAATATAATAATATTACTGTCTACTCTTGGAAACACAAGGCTCTGTTCTAGGGATACATAGGTAAATAAAACACTGCCTCTGCTCTTGAAGATGTTATTAGAGGTCAGGTTAAGCAAGGAATCAGGCCTGTCAAACAAGTGTTGGAGGCATGGAGATGTATAGTGAGGGAAGTTGAAGAATAATGCCCTGGAACTCTCAGCTAAGCTTCCATTCCCTTGTTGAACATAAGCAATTTTCCAGAAAACCAACATCAAACCATTCTGTGATTGTGATAAATCTAGGCAGAAACAAGACATGAGCATAAACATGTATAAATACAGACAAAACACATCATTACACATCATCCCTACTACATAAATTGATCAAATATCCTTCTGTCCTGGCTAGGCTATCCATTAAAACTATAATTTTACTTCATTCTTCTCACCTTTATCATCAGAATTCTTAAGATGCCTGGTTATAGAGTACCTCTGCTTCCTCTCTGCATGCAATCTAGAATAAAGGCTGATCTCCTTAAAGCTACCCCCAAAGCACCTAACCCTAGACAAATCCTACTGCGATGCCTCAAAAGCCAATACCAAAACAAGTCAATAAACCAAAACCAGGAATATTAAAAGTGTATTTCAGGTGGCCCTGACAAAGGGAGTGAAACAACTTTGCCTCTTCTTTTGAGATTCATAAAATCTTAGATTGTCAACTTTATACATGCTTAAGACCATGAAGTCTGAATTCAACTACGTGTATAAAATTTTTACTATATCCTCATTAAGTTATTATGTATTCCTCAATAAATTCCCTAGTATTAAAAATCTACTTACCCAACAAGATCCCATTCATTTTTACATAGCTAACTATAATTATCAGAAAATTTTTACTTATGTTGAGCCCAAAATCTGTCATTTGTTATTTCTACCAAGGCTTTGCTCTCTTGACTCATGTGCAGTGAGAGAAATCTCTTCTCCGTGATGTAGGTTCGAATATTTTAAAACATCTAGAGTCAACAGCCAGACCACCTAGCTCCTAATCCATGCTGTACAGTTGATCAGTTCTTTAACTTTGGGCAGTTACTTAATGTGTTCATGTCTTCATTTTTTTTTAATTAATAATTTAGGATAAAAAATAGTACCTATAGACTATAGTACCTATATAATAGGATTGTTGTATGAGGAAATACAAGCAAAATAGTTACTGAAGTATTTTTCATAAAGAAAGTGTCATTTGAAAGTTTTCTCTATTTTTATTCATTTACTTAGTTTTTATTTGTTGGTTGGTTTGAGAAAGATCGGGAAAGAAAGTGAGGAATCACTTCCTGGGAGGGAAGGTCATGCCACAGCCTACTTTTCTCCATTGTCCTCTCAGGATTTTGGGCATGCACAAACATGGGCCCAGTGTGTTTTTCAGGCCACTGGGTCTAGGACTTAAACCCATGGAGTTGGTCATATGGGATCAAGTACTTTGACCACCATGCTACCAGCTGGCACATGCTATTTTTATTTTTCATTGCCGGAGAGTATGTTGTGCTCAGCACAGAATCAGAGTAAGAGAGAGGCAGAAAGCACCCTTTCTGGGGTACGGTCACACTGTATTATAATTCCTTCTCTTTCCTTTCTTCATCCGGTCAGAATTTGGGGTGCAGGCACATGTGCTATGCATGGTTTTCCAGCTTCCAGGGCGTTAATTCAAACCATGGTCAGCCATGTGGGATCAGCTCCCTTAAGCACTAGACTACAGAGCCAGCCCAATGCACAAACATGGGCCCAGTGTGTTTTTCAGGCCACTGGGTCTAGGACTTAAACCCATGGAGTTGGTCATATGGGATCAAGTACTTTGACCACCATGCTACCAGCTGGCACATGCTATTTTTATTTTTCATTGCCGGAGAGTATGTTGTGCTCAGCACAGAATCAGAGTAAGAGAGAGGCAGAAAGCACCCTTTCTGGGGTACGGTCACACTGTATTATAATTCCTTCTCTTTCCTTTCTTCATCCGGTCAGAATTTGGGGTGCAGGCACATGTGCTATGCATGGTTTTCCAGCTTCCAGGGCGTTAATTCAAACCATGGTCAGCCATGTGGGATCAGCTCCCTTAAGCACTAGACTACAGAGCCAGCCCACTCTTATCTTTGAAACAAAGGTATATGTGGGTATCCTATGACCTTATCTATTCTGAATTAATTTGTGTTTTTAAATCCTAAATATTTAAGATACATTTGTTCTTATTAAATGATACATTTCAGGTTTCACTCAGAAGTCTATCCTTGGGCCCAGCAGTTAGTGTAATGGCTATGTCACTGGACTCCCACATAGTTGACCGTGGTTCGCGTCCCAGACCTGGTGGCTTAAAACTCACACCGGGCGCGTGTGCGTGTGTGTCCAAGATCCCGAGAGGAGAATTGAGGAGAAGGGACTGTGGTGCGGCCATCCCCCCTGGGGGGTGATTTCTCACTTTCTGTCTCTCTGTCTCTCTCTGTCTGTCTGGTGAGCACACGCGCCCTATAGCAAAAACCTCTCCAAAATAAATAAAGAAAAGAAAAGAAAAGGAAAGGAAAGGAAAGGAAAGGAAAGGAAAGGAAAGGAAAGGAAAAGGAAAGGAAAGAAAAGAAAAGAAAAGAAAAGAAAAGAAAAGAAAAGAAAAGAAAAGAAAAGAAGTCTATCCTTTACACGATATGCATACATTTGAGTTCTAACCTACTTTATTCAATACCCATGTCAGTTTTATGTTACCCCATGATGGGATGGGTAAGCTCTTCACCAAAGATGCTGAACATATATTTACATGGGAAAGATATGAGAGCAGAGTTCTTTAACATTTCTTTAGACATTTCCCTCCAGATTAACAGATTCATTAACAATATTCACTGGAGATGGCCGTGATGGAAATCATGAATCTACCCAACAGTAAATCACCTAGTCCAAATTTCTTCATTTTTAAAAAATATATTGTCAGAAATTCTGTCAAATTATTTTCAGGAATCTTGACATTGTCTTCAACATAGCTCTAAACCAATATCTAAGAATGCTATTAAAAATAATGTATTCATCTGGCATAACTTAATCATAAAATCTCATGCTGTCATTTCTTTAAGTCTTCAAAGATATACCTTTTTATAATACTTTCTGTCACAACATCAAGCTCACTGGCTCATAGGTGTCACTAACTTTACCCTGTTTTTGAAAATCAGGACAATATATGCTAATCTCTATCATTTTCCATAGCTGCTATTTGACATAACTTTTCATCCATCACCAACATTGGTTTATCAATTTCATCTGAAGTTAATAAAAAATTTATAAGCTCTTTATTGAATTCTATGAACAAATATTTGAACAGAAAAAGTTTGAGAGCAAAGCCCTTTGACATCACCAGACCATAAGACCCTTTGGGGAATAGTCATCCATATCTGAATTTCATCAGTCACACGCACCAATTAAGTACGTTTCAGGACAGTGACTTTCATTGCTTCTGACTGTCATCACACTAAGAAATGCAGTTCATAGTACTCTTTCTTCTGTTTTCTTCACATATGAGCACACGTACCCACACACACATGCACAGAACCATACTTAATCTTACTATAAGATGTTTTATAGCATATTATAGAAAAAGCTGAACTCAAATCCACTGAACTGATTTTATGGCCCAGTAACAAGCAAACTACAACCCAGGGTTAGAAAACAGTTTGAACACATCACCCGTTTTGGGTCTTTCTTCTGGCTAAACATAGTATATAACACAACCTATTGTTGTAAAATGTACTTGAATTTTTGCACCAGTAAAGATTGGCTAGACTGGGGATGGCAGGTGGCATGGTGGTTATGGGCTCTGGACTCCCACATGGCTGACTGTGATTCAAGTCCTAGACCTGGCAGCTTGCTTTCTCACTTTCTCTCTCTTTCTCCCTCTGTCCTTCTCTGGTCAAATTAAAATGAATGAATAAATAAATAAATAAATAAATAAAGTTAAATAAAATATTAAAATAAAAAGATTGGCTAGACAGTGCTACAGTTGCAAACGACTTCTAAATGTCACTGGCTTAAAACTGTGATGTGCATGGCAGGCCTCTAAGTCATCCTCATATGAGGACCCATGCAGAGGGAAGTTCTATCTCTGTGTCACCATTACTACCAGGTAGAAAAAAGAAATGTGGCAATCAGTAACCAGCTCTGTTTCCACTAGGAACTGGCATTGTGGGTCATATCCACTTTCGTTTTCCTTGTCAAACAAGTCAGGTGGACATTCTCAGATCTAAGAGATCAGAGATATTTTATCTTACTGGTGCAGAGCAGTCAGACCTGGAATTCTTTACTATGTACATACTAAAGTGAGATACTCTGTCCTGAATACAGGAGCACGTGACCACATCAGCTGGATCCAGGGTTCAGCATACGAACCAGCAGATGGCATAACGGTCACGCTGCTGCATTCCACGTAGGTGACCACGGTTTGAGTCCTGGACCAGCAGCTTAAAACTCACGGGGGGCAAGTGTACATGCATGCCCAAAATTCCGAGAGGAGAATGGAGAAGGGACTGTGATGTGGCCATTCCCCCTGGGGGGGGTTTTTTGCTTTCTATCTCTCTGTCCTTCTCTGTCTCTCCAGCGAGTGCACATGCCCTATAGCAAAAATTTCTCTCTAAAATAAAAGAGTTTGGCATGTTCCCTAAACATGTCTCACAGTTTCCTGTTATTTCAGCAGCTGCAAAATACTTTGGCAGGGAACCAGCAGTTAGCATAATGGCTATGTCGCTGGACTCCCACGTAGTCGACCACGGTTCACGTCCCGGACCCGGTGGCTTAACATGCCGGGCGCGTGTGCGTGCGTGCCCAAGATCCCGAGAGGAGAATGGAGAAGGGATTGCGGCATGACCATCCCCCCGGGGGGTGATTTCTTGCTTTCTGTCTCTATGTCTCTCTCTGTCTGTCTGGCGAGCTCACGCACCCTATAGCGAAAACCTCTCAAAAAAAAAAAAACTTTGGCAAATCCTTGCCGCTTCTCCTGAGCTTTCTTTTTCAGTAAGTATACTGATAATCAGCCATTCTGGGCCACAGTCCTCTGAGACTGCTAGCCCCCTGGCCTCCCCATTAAAGATCATTGCTTGTTGTGAGTTTTATCTTGGTCACGTTTACGTTGGTCCTACATTTTGACTGTGCTGGACACAGCATCTTACTGTGTCCAGATGAAGGGAAAACGGAATGTTTAAGAAGAGACCTGACTACCGTGACCCAACATTGTGATCACTACTACTGAGTTCAACACATGTCTTTTATCCAGGCATGACATCAAGCTGAAAGGCCAGTATGCCTAGGGGATGCTCAGTGTTTTACGTAGTCTCTGTTTCTGGATTCTAGGATGGTTTTGCCTTCTCCATTACCCTTCTTGATTGCACTTGAAGTAGGCATTGAAGATTATGTTTTATACATTAGAAAGTTAGTGCTTATTGTAAACAAATTTTCTTTTAATTGAGGCTGGTAGTCTTTTTTGGTAGTATGCAAATAGTCACACCCATTGTTTTGTTTTTAACATCCTTTCAGTTCTTTTTTGTGTGTTTCTTTCCCTGTTACCCCACCATATGCTTCTATTCAAACACATAGTAGCTTTTGATCTCTTTGCCCCAATCAATGTTGTTCAATGAAAAGGATTTACTAGTTGCCACTATTATAATTGGGTCTTTGGTCTGAGATTAACTTAATTCATGGATTTTAACAATGAGTGTGAAAACCATATCCTTGATTTGATCCTCTTCACATAGCTTAATTTTGATAGGTCTCTGTTCCTCACAAGCCTCCTTAATTTTCTCTTGTACCCTTTGGGGTTGAGAAGCAGTTGCTTTGCTAACCCTATAAAAATGCTGATGTCTGGGTACTCTCTTACTCGTTTCATTTCTGCTTACTAACAACCCAATGCACTGTTTATTTATTTACCTATTTATTTATTCTTTTTGTATTGTCTCATCAAATGCAACCAAATCAAATCCCGTTTTCCAGTCTCTTCTCCTACAAGTCCATTCATTAGGTCCTGACTTGTTCACCTTCCAAGGTGATGTGGGCGGCAGGTTTACCAGACACTTTTAGACTCCATAACAAAAGTCACTGTCTCTCTAGGCTGAGATAACAGTTTCTTTACTAAGTGTCAGCTAAACATAAGTACATGCTATGCATTTCGTGCAACTTAGCTTCACGTTGTGGCAAAACCCCAGTTTGGTATCCAATTTCTGAAACATTCAGTAAAGACCATATTGAGCTGCAGTGGCTTAAAACAACAATGGTGTATTTTTTATTCACGTGTGTCCTGTGCCTGTCAGCTGGGACTCTTCTCCACCTGTTTGCTCTCACAGCCAAGTCAAAAGAGGAACGATCTCCGTGTTTCTACAGTCACCAAAGTAGGAAACCGGGGACATGAAAATTGTATACTGATTCTTAACACTTTTGCCTAGAAGATCTCATGGCTGTGTTTAATTCAAAGATAAGTGAAATCATACATCAGTACCCAGAAGGAAGACATGCAAAATATTGTAAGCAAGCTTAATGACTACCACTTATATATGTATGTGTCTGACTAGACATTGTACTGAACACGCTATATATCTCCTCATTTCATTCTCATATAATTGGACAAACTGAAAATCATTATTCATTTTTGTCATGGGGAAAATAAGACTTGGCAAAGGGGAAAGAAGTAAAACTAGTTACTGGCAGAGCCAACCATTGCAACTGTTTGTCTCCCTCCTGTGCTGACATTCTCAGTTGCTTAGACATAGTGAAAGAAAGCAAAACTAAAGGACCACCCGAGCCTGGCTTTCTGTTTTAGAGGTTCTTACTGCTTCCCTCCTTTGACCGTAAGATGCTCTTTAGTGATTCTCATTCTTTTCCAAATGTCTTCCCAATGCCATTGTTCACCATACTCCCTGCCACTGTAGTATTAATTAGATTAGACTAAAGTACTGTAATAAACAGATGCTAAATTATGTCTTAATACAATAGAAGTTTATTGCTCATTCATGTAACAGTACACGTTTGGGGTCTTGTTTGTGAGATGGTCCTCTAGATGTTGAGGTAGGGACTAAACTTCTATACTACGGCTCTGCTCTCCCTTAGGACCTTGTCATTTGTGTTCTGCAGAAGCAGCTTCAGCCAGAAGTTGTATACATCAGTTGTGCTCAGTCTATTAACAGACATTAGTCGCATAGCCATACCTAGCTACAAAGAGAAGCTGAAAGTATATTCCTCAGGCGGCCAGCTGTTTCCTAGATATAGACCTGTGAGGAGGACAATGGGTCTTGGGACAGCTAACCTTCTCTAACACCCACACATGCATGAAACATACGTACATGCTCAGAAACTACACACACACACACACACACATACACAAACGCACACGTATATACTCAATGCATTTTGGCTCATCAAAACCTGTTGCTGGGAACAGCAGATAGCATAATAGTTATGTCACTGGACTACCACAGTTGAACATGGTTCAAGTCCCAGACCTGGTGGCTTAAAATTCACCCCAGGCACATGTGTGTACATGCCCAAAAAGGAAGAGAAGGGATTGGGGTGTGGGGTGGTTGTTCCCTCCGGGGGGGGGGGGGTGATTTCTCACTTTCTGTATCTTTGTATCTCTGTCTCTCTGCCGAGTCCACGCACCCTATACCAAAAATCTCTCTAAAAACAAACAAAAAAACCTGTTTCCAGCAAAGACATGCTATTACTCATTTATGCCTTTATGTATTTATTTCACTATCTCTTCTAAAGTCTGTGCTTGGAAAAAAATCTTATATTCAAATCTTCAACATATTTCACAAACGCTCTGTGGAGTGGAGCACTATGGTCAAGAAATTTGGGAGATACTGCTTAAACAAACAGACAAACAGAAACAGTTTTATTGTTTGTCCCATACCCACCAGACTTTTCACAACTTCTAAATGTGTTCATATCAACTTAAAATCTTTAAGAAATGAATATTAGATGTTAAATTTCCCCAAAATATTTAACCACATAACTCCTTTCTTGAGGTATTGCTGTTGTTTCACTTTACTAGGGTGCCTAGGGTACCCAGTTTGGGAAACTCAGTTTTGGATTTGGAAAATGTATAACTCTGGTGAACTAAATATTTCAAATGTGGTTTCCCAACCCTAAGACAATAACATATGGGGAAATACTTCTCCACTTATATGGAAAGATAGGCATCTGTAAACTTGTGTTGCTATTTTGCAGTAGATCACTCTGGAAAAGGGTGCCCCAGAGCTCTGACTCTCTGAACTGCAGAATACCTTCTGCTCTGACAGATGGGGGCCTGACAAGCTGTTGTTGCCATCAATACAATGCAAATGTGAATTCTCTTTATAACTCGCAGCAGTGTTCTTTTATAGCACCAGAGAACTGGTCCTAGGCCCTCAGGAGCCCTACCAGAGGAGTGGATGTCCTCATTTCTGTGAAGTCTCCACCCCATTCTGTGCTCCCTGTCTGGAGCCAGATAATAAAAATAATCCCAAAAACAAACAAAAGATTTTGCTTGCTGGCCAAATTTCAGATCAATAGAGCAATTGGGCAGAAGCCAAGATTCAGAAGCTTTCATGGCGAGAGAGGCTACAGATCATTAAAGATGAACAGAGCCATAAAACACCAACACAATTGGCACAACCAATTGCAATGCTTTTGGCAGGCTCTGCACGGAGCCCATGGACTGAACATTCCTGGAAACTAGCACGACCTTCTCCACAGAGAGAGTAGGGGAGGCCCTCGCAGTAACCTGCAAGGTGCACTGTGGACCCCTCTGGATAATTAAGTCTGCATGTTGCACAGAGTGCTTCGGAGTTGTGTGCTTGCCTAGAGCAGTCTGTTTACATAGCAGCAGTTAAAACCTAGGAAGAGGTAACAAATACAAGATATTTTGGTTTTTGATCTTTAATTGCCAGAAAGCACACATGCTCATTAGAGAGAGAGAGAAAGAAAGAATGTACCCCTTGATGGGGCGTGGCCACCACAATCCCTTCTTCTCCACAGCTACATCTTGTCATGATTTTGGGCATGCACGCACACCCATTGGCACATTTTTCAAGTTGACGAAGCTAGGCTTCAAACCACAGTTGGCCACATGGGATCCAGTTCCCTACAGACATGTGTAACAACGGAGTTGTTGAAGGCATGA
>NW_006206544.1:3152737-3198767 GCF_000334495.1 Tupaia belangeri chinensis
CCTACACACATGTGTAACCACTGCGTTGTTGCAGGGCTGACCCCAAATACTTGTTTAATGTCTTGAAGTAGAAACTGTTAGAAATCAGACAACCACTATTTTGTTTCCTGTCCCCATATATTAGTTTCATCTGCTCTGGCTTCCCTGTACTGAAATAAAATAGTGCGTACTCTTTGTATCTGGCTTATTCGACAAAACTCTTAAGATTCATTCATGTGATTGAGTATTAGCAGTACTTCCAAATTTGTATTGCTGTGTAATATCCCACTATATGAATGCACTCCTATTGATGAATTTGTTACTTATTCCCTAATGTGGCTTATTATAAATAAAGTGTTGATATAGTATGTCCCAGTCACAGTGGCACAGGCTATAAAGACCACTCTGCAATGCTGGAAGCCATATACAAGAGCAGAGATTTGGATCTTGAGTTGACCTGAACATACCATGACTGTACCTGGCTAGAAGACTGGGGATGAGGGGACGCAGGGGGAGGCAGGGATAATTACTGTGTGATGAGACTCTGTAAGGGTACCTCTCTCTCTCTCTTTCTCTCTCATAAAATAAATAAAATAAGCACACATGCAAAAAACTTATACAAATCTTTTTATGAACATATGCTTTTGTTCTTGCCTCAGAAGGTAGATGTATATTTGACTTTTAATGAACCTACCAAAAAGTTTTCTAAAGTGGTTAAAGAAATCTCACCAGTATTAGAGAGTTCTGGTGACTGTGAAATTTACATCATTATGGTGCGTGTGTTTTAGACAGGGCCTTGCTGTGTGATGATTGCTATTTCTCAGCCTCCCAAGTAGCTGGGACCACAGGCACATGCCACCATGTCTGGCTTTCTAAGGTGGGCTGGGAATCAAATCTGGGCCTCCCAGTGGGCCTCATTCTGCCAACTGGCACCATCCACTCTAGGCCACCAGAGCTGTGTCTCATTATTGCTGAACTTCTCCTGTCTTCATTGGCCATTCGTGTATCTTCTTTCTAGACAGAGTTATTTTAGTAAAACCTTCTATAGGAAATACTAATTTCATACACTACACATATGCACATAGTCATCTTAGTATCCCTAACTCAAAGTAGGTACTCAATAAATGTTCGTTAAATTAAACAGAAAGCTCTCCTAGCATTTTCAAAATGTCATATACTTTCCACATATAAACAGAAACGCATTTATGGTGGAGTTTGGCAGGAAGTATGCTCACTGTCATTCCGGTCCCATCAAAACAGATTCACTCAATATCTTGATTGGTTCAAGTAAAATATGGCACATATAAATCTACATGTCTAACTCATAACAGACCCTCTGACTGAAGCAATGGAGGAGTACATGCTAAGTATTTAATATAGAGGAGACAAGAAAGAAATGATCTTCACTATGAAAGTCCTGAAGCCAAGCCAAGGTGTGTGACTTAGATAACCTCTCTGGGTCCCAGCCAATCATCTGCATAATAGGCGTGAAATAGCATCTCTTTCAGAAATTTACTGATGAGAAATCCATTGTATAAATGTGAAGAAACGTAATCTAAGGCTTGCTTAAGAGAAAGATTGTCTTTTTTTTTTGTTTGTTTGTTTTGAGATTTTTGCTATAGGGCATGTGTGCTCACTGGAGAGACAGAGAGACAGAAAATGAGAAATCACCCCCTAGGGGATGGCTGCATCTCAATGCCTTCTCCTCCTACTTCTCTCAGGATCTCAGGCATGTATACACACACACATCTGGCATTAGTTTTAAGCCATGGGGTCTGGGACTTGAACTATGGTTGACCACATGGGAGTCCAACAACATAACCCTTAAACTATCTGCTGGTCCCAAAAGAAAGGTTTTCTTGAGACACTAAGTAAATAAAAAAAAAAGCCTTTGCTTATCTGATTATATGTTCTTGGTGAAAAAAATTAAAAAAAAAAAAAAAAGACTGAAGGACTCTAAAATCACCTATAGCAGGTGTCCACAATCCCTTGTTGGACCAGTACTGGTCCCTGGCTTGTTAGGAACTGGCCCATACCATAAGAGGTGAGTGGCAGGTAAGCAAGGAAGCTTCATCTGTATTTACAGCTGCTCCATATTACTGCCATCCCCATGTGAACTCTATCTCTGGTCAGGTGAGCTGAGACATTAGATTCTCCCAGGTGCTTCCAGCTAGGACTGTTTATATATAGGAAAACAAGCTCCGGGCTCCCACTGATTCTGCATTATAGTGAGTTTGTAATTATTTCATTATATAATACAAGCTAATAGTTAGAGAAATAAAGTATACGATAAATGTAACACACTCGAATCAATATGAGACCATCTCTCCCCCTCATCTGTGGAAAAAATCATCTTCCACAAAATCAGAAGCAGGTGACCAAAAGACCACTGACCTACAGTAACTAATCCATCAGCATACTTTTTCAAATATGCCTTCAATGTCAGTTGCAATTAATGATAAGGTCTTCAGGTACAGATTTCCTTTAGTGGATGAAATAGGGCTATTTAATTAAAAACAAACATTTCTAAAACTAACAAAGTCTGTAGAAAACATGCAGTAATTAGTGCACAAAATTTTCATGTAATGAAGCATATCCAAACAAACAAATAATGTAGAATACACCTAGTACAATTAAAGCCACTGATTCAAATCTTGTTTTCCCATGCATAGTTACACTCCCTTGAATCAACATTTAAATACTAAAAAAATACTTTTATGAAAGTGATACAAATTAGCTTCTAATTCATTTCTACAGTGTTATTGTCCCAAAGCATATATCTGCATTTCAGAATCTAAC
This sequence comes from Tupaia belangeri chinensis, assembly GCF_000334495.1. Taxonomy (NCBI): domain Eukaryota; kingdom Metazoa; phylum Chordata; class Mammalia; order Scandentia; family Tupaiidae; genus Tupaia; species Tupaia belangeri. The sequence continues at coordinate 3,155,516 of NW_006206544.1, forward strand.
TTAAAAGAAAGCACTCTCTAATAATTCCCATTCTAAGACTTTTTCTATACTTCTGTAAAAAAAAATAAGAATATAATAAATAGATAAAATATTTACGATTTATTTATTGAAGTCAAATCTATATTAATCAAAATTTTCCTTTAACATCCTAAACATGTTATTATTACTGGAAAAGTTTTTCTTCAGATTATGAATATTTCTTCTTTTAATAAGTGCATTAAGATGCAGCTCTGACTATTATTATTTTTTTCCTTTGATTCTGAGGGTGAGATTTGCTTTTTGGATTTTTTTTTTCGGTTGGTATACAGTAGCAAAAAGAAAACAAAAGTGCTTTGTTATATTATAGCCAGATCAGAATTTAAATATATATTTAACTTTATTTGTATGTGTATACACATATATACATAGAGTATATATTTACTTTATCATACATTTTATTTCTGTAAATGCATGCCTGTAGATGTTTCTGCTTGTTTTCATGGTTTTTGTACTCAAAAGACATCTTCCGGCAAAACCACAGCTGGAAAGCAAAGTCAAACAAAACAAAATGGTGTGTGTGTGTTCATTTTTTCACCTATTGTGAAGAGCCAAAAGACAATCTAAAGAAGAAAAACAAATGAAGCAATCACCCCTGTTCTGAAAGCAGAAAACAGACTAGGAAGTTGGTATAATTTAGTGGTATGTTTGAATTTTAGTTGTATATCTAATTTTGAAGGTGTTCTATTCATGGTTTATTTAATGTTTTAAGTGAGTTATATTCTTAAACAATTCTATTACTGAAAAGAAACATAATGACATTTGGAAATCTGAACTTTATTTTCCATTCATTTAAATAGTTTACAGTTTTAAAGAACTCTGAATACTGTCCTAAATCAAGTTAACCTTTTGTAATCTAAATTATTCCTCCCTACTTATGTTAAATTTGGAAATGGGTTTTTATAAAGTGGGTGCTACTTTTAGATGTTTTTCTTCTGCCATGTTGCCAATAAGCAATTATATGTACTACTTCATTACGAAACATGTCATTTTCTTTATCGCCCAAATAATAGGTAATACCTATTACCTCTGTTTACATGTGTTCTTTTTCTACAAGTGACTTTGCCTATCATATTTTAGGAAAAATCAGAGTAGTACAATTAGCACAGCTTGGTGGAAAATTACATTTAAGTAACACCTGATCTTGTCGCCATGAATCAAAATACACAGGAAAGATAGTACCATAGGTAATATCTATTACCTCTGTTTACATGTGTTCTTCTTTTTCTACAAGTGACTTTGCCTATCATATTTTAGGAAAAATCAGAGTAGTACAATTAGCACAGCTTGGTGGAAAATTACATTTAAGTAACACCTGATCTTGTCGCCATGAATCAAAATACACAGGAAAGATAGTACCAGCTGCTACGGCCCATGTAGAGGATGGCAGTTCTTATCCCAGTCAATCTGAAACATGCCAGCATGAGCACGTGCCCATGATACTGGATCCTGGCTGGCTGCAAGACAGGAGGGGAGGAGATTGTTGCATAATCAAATCCTATCGTAGGTGTCTGTTTCTCTCTCTCAATAAAAAAATAAGCAAAAACGAAATACATAGGAAAGGTAGTTTGAAAGTTTAGATTGAATTCTCATTCTCCAAATGTAGCCTAAAACTAGAGAATTAGGATTAGGAGCTAGAGGAAGGCCTGCATAAATTTCACTGAATGATATTCACAGTCAGTTCAGAAGGAAGTTAAGAAAGTAATCTGGGGTAGAGTAGGGAAATGTGGAAACATTAGAATTAAGAATTACAAAGGCCAAGAGGTGGGTTAAGCTGAGTTGATCTAACCACTTGAAAACATTTGTTAAATTAAATAAGGGGATAAGATGTGTAAAAAGGGTAATAACACATCGTAAAAACAGGTGAGTATATAAACTGAAGATGATAGGGCTGGGAGCAATGCAAATGGCCTGTGGCCAGAGAAAAGAGAATCCAGGCATGATTTCTTTAAAAACAAATCCACTGGGATGAGCCAGATGCTTACCAAGGTTGTCAGCAAGAAGCCATTGATACAAATATAAATAAATAAATAAATAAATAAATAAATAAATAAATAAATAGAAGAAGAAGAAGGGCTTTAGGAAGATTGTTAATACAGCTAAGCAGCTATCTTGGGAGAAGAGTAGAACCTAGGACCAGGTGGACACCCAGAAGACTAGCTAGTCTCTGAGCTAAAGTCAGGAGAAACAGAACTTGGGTCCTGAATTAATACCTATGAGGATACACGTCTACTATGCTTGACTCTACTGCCAGGCCCTTTTCCTTCAGGTGTGAGCCCTATATTCACTTCCAGATTCTATAAAAATAACTGCTTCTCTTTGTCCAAGAGTGTTTCTGTAGCATTGCCTTAACATTCTGCACACCCTCCCTCTGTGCTACACGACTGGGCTTTGTGCCTTGATTTTCTCCTTTGCCTTACCTCCACTTAGATTCGGCTAGGCCACTCTAGCTTATGTCATGACTGACTCAGAACTGTTCAAAGTTGCCTTCTCTCTCTCTTTTTTAAAATTTTATTTATTTATTTAGTCTTTGGAGAGATTCTTGCTATAGGGCACGTGAACTCACCAGAAAGACAGGACAGAGAGATAAAAAGCAAGAAAGCACCCCCTCTCCCCAGGGGGATGGCCATGCTGCAATCCCTTCTCCATTCTCCTCTCAGGATCTTGGGCATGTATGCACATGCACCTGGTGTGAGTTTAAGCCACTGGGTCCAGGACTTGAACCATGGTATACTACATAGGAGTCTAGCAACATAGCCACTATGCTAACTGCTGGTCTCGCCTGCTCTTTTCTTTTTAGACTCCAAGCCAATAAACGGCAACTCCAAAGTATCACACATGTGTGTGCAGTCCTAGCACTGGTTATCACTGCTCACTTAGCCTTTAAGAAAAAATAATAATGAATTTTTGCAGAGTTAGAACCGCTCAGGTAAGGTTGAATTGGAAGTATACATCAGCCAAAAACCAAGCCAGACTTCAAGAGGCAAGGATGAGTGCTTTGACCACTTCTCAGCCTTTTGCCTAAGATCAAGTAGAATGAGCACTTTTGTGATATAAAAAACTTTACGCATAATATTTCATTTAGTTCTCAAACCAGTACCGCAGCACTTATCATGTCTGTTTCATAGGGGTGGAAACCAAATCGAAGAAAGACTAAAGAGTTGGCTGAAGATTGTGAAGCTAAGGTAAGCACCCAGATACAAACCCCACTGCATCTGATGTAACCACATAATCATATTTTCTGCTTCTATGTGGATATGAGGGATTTTTTTTTCACAAGTGTCTGTTTTAGATTTTGGAAGGCAATAAAATAAATCCCCCTAGCCAGGACAGAGAGATGTCAGATATGCCCTAGTCCTTTATTGTGCTCCTACTGTTCTCCACTCTTATGCAAGTGGGGAGTTCCATTAGAATAAAGAATTGACAGGTCACAAAGGTCATGGAACTGTACAAATAGGAAGACATTTCTCAAGCTAACCGAAGCCTGTTCTCCAGTACTCCTGAAGAGAAGAGAAATGAAATCCATGGTTATTGAGTTAAAGCTCTGCTACTAGGTCCAGGAAGTTGAAGATGTGTATTAAGATGATTACAAACATCATTACTACCAGAAGCATTTGGTTTATAAAAAGGCATCTGAGTTTACTACTTTACGGCAAAAGATAAAAACTGTCCCATCAGTGCTGCTCTATATATTCTTTTTTTATTTTTAGAGAGAAAGAGAGATGTTTGCTACAAGGCATGTGCACTTGCTGGAGAGACAGAGAGAGAGAGAGAGACAGAGAGCTGCAAATCACCCCCTAAGGGAGATGGCTGTGCCACAATCCCTTCTCCATTCTCCTCTCAGGATTTTGGATTCATATGCACTTGTGCCTGGCATGAGTTTCAAGATGCCGACGCCAGGATTTGAACCACAGTCAATCATGTGGGAGTCCAGCGACATAACCATATGCTGTTTGCTGCTCCATACCTTCATTTTTTATTAGAATTTACTTTTATTAGAATGCCCTTAGGTGACGTGTAGATTATCCAGTTCCCCCATTTCCATAATTTTCTATTGCCTTAAATGGACTGCTTAAGTCAGAGTAAGAGAATAAAAAATCACCCATGGGCCTAGTCTTAAAGGGGTTTAAGATTATACCTCAATTTCTGGAATAGAGTCTGAGTAGGAAAGTTAATATAGCTTCAATAAAGAAATGAAAAGAAAAAAGATCACTGTACTTATTCCCGTTTAATCCACTATGTAAATCTGTGAGGGAGTGGCTGTCACCATTTTACAGAAAGAAACTGAGCATTAGTGTAGTAAAATTTGAAGTGGACAGGAATCCAACTCAAGTCTGCTTGATTCAAGATCGACATTCTTAGTAATCTTTGTGCTGCTGGCCTGCTTCTGTCCTACCTGAACACCTGGGCGGGACTCTTCAATACTAGAGCATATTGTCTCTGATAGATGCAGTTTTGGGGGTTTTTATTGTTGTTGTTGCATTTTAATACTTGCCCAGCAGTTTCAAGCCATTTCAGCAGTGTTTCTCGAATTTTACACTGCATAAATATCACCTGGAAAACTTGTGAAAAATGCAGATTCACCACCTGATCACCCTTGGAGAAGCCGCAATATAAAAATTGAGGCACATAGTGGAGTAAAATGTCATCACAGGCATACTGAAGCAATGTAAAAATTTACTGCTCATGGGCGTCATGTTCATAAACTTCTTCTTCCCCAAAAGTTCTCTTCCTTATGAGAGAGAAGTGGTGGAGGAAAGGTGCACCCTTGTCCGAGTCTTCGCACCATAAGCCTTGTGTAGCCCTGCAGCCAGCAGGACTAGCCTACGCAGTGTTGGGTGGTGAACCCAGAACCTTCCCATGTGGCCTTCAGCGTCTCACAGCAGCACTCCTACTGCCTGCACCAACATTTACAGACTTCTACTGTGATCGATACACTCTGTTGAGTTCAGTGAACCCAGAATGTTTCCTGTAGCAGTACATTTGAGATTTTAGAACCTCCTCTGTTCTGCTGACTTCTTTTGTTAATATATATAATCCAAGATTAAACAAGCATTATACCCAATGTTTCAGAACTGATACAAGTACAGCTGTTGGGGAGAGTTAAAAATATGAGTCAGATTTGGGGAGAGAAGTACATATAATCATATTAAGTTAGCACACACTACTACAGGAACCTGGTATATGACAGATCAGAACATGTCCTACTGAGTTCTATTCATCAAAGTTCCTTCTAACTTAATGTTTGACAGATAACAAGATCTCTGTATGCTTTTGTTGAATGAATACATAAAAGTATTGAACGAAAAAGACCATGAACTTATTCCAATATTTTTTAACAACAAACATTTGGAGACTCTTTTTTAGAATTTATTTTTGTACCAGTTAATAAGTCTATTCTAGAAAATTTTGTTTTATACCAAATGATTATCTACCAGCTTGCCTTGCTCATCACACATGACTTAAAATAATTTGGGGCAATTTCCAAAACTCATACTGACATTAAAACAAGAAAACTTGGATATGCACGTGTGTGTGTGTGTGTGTGTGTGTGTATGATTATGTGTGGTAAATCCACCTGCTCTAAGAGTAAATTTGAGAGAGAAGAATTTCTAAAACCTTTTCAGCAACTGAGCTGAAATGATAATAATTATATATTTATTATAAATAATATTTCAAAGAGATGAATTTTCAAAAGACAATACTCACTTTAACCTACAAGTTCTGAATTTTTCTTTCTTCTGGTTTCAGAGGCTTATGTGATCCTATTCAAGGCTCATCATTCTTTATGTACTTTTATCTCTGCTAGAATCAGCAATTATTTCTCCTGAATTTTAAGCTGTTCCATCTTTTTGGCTACTTGCCCACAGACTTCCTCTTTGCCTGCCTTTTTCCCACCTTAGCCAAGATCTTTGATGAAAGGGTCTGTAGACAATGGATCCACTTTCTCACTTCATATTCATACTTCAAGTAGGGCAGTCTGAGTTTATTTATGGTACCTATTGATAATCAGTGAACTTTGGCTGTCTTCACTCTACTTGATTGCTCTTCTGCATTTGACTTTCTGTAGTTCCCTTGGTTTTGGTGACACTGCTTACACCTGATTCTCTTCCCATATGCTTGATCTCTCTTCTATTTCTTTCCTATTCCTTGTATTCCCATCTACCCTAAGAAATACTATTTCCTAAGGTGATGTATGTGACCACATCTCTTTCCATTCTACACACTTCCCTTGGGTTGTTTTGCCCTTTGACTCCTAGACCTTAAGACTTAATTTCTCCCTCCAGCTCTACATGCATTTATACAGGAGATCCTGATGTCTACATGTGTGTAGAATAGATACCTCAGAACATTTTATTCAAAATGCGTTCTTTCTTTTTACAATCTGCTTTGCCTGACATGGCCTTTTTTTCCTCAGGAAACAGTATCACCAGTCACCAATAAACCTAAATTCAGTGAAGGATAGATAATACCCACCTAAGATTCCTCTTTAATATCTTCTAGTTCTTATATAATTAATCTGAACTTGAATTGCTTTTGTGTTCTTATATATCCTTACCTAAATCCTTTTCTCTTTTTCCCCTGACCTGACCAGGAGGTGAAAAATAATAAAAGCTTTAAGTCAAGCAGTGATAGGCCTTTTCCCTCCCAATAACCTTTAGTACTCTGCAAACTTGCCTCCACTACTACCAAGTATTTTCAGATTACCAGCTCCCTACAACTCCTGTGGTAGAATCGATTGGCCTCTTTGTGTTTTCCCCAGCTCCTTTTAAACCCCATCGCTGAAGCTCTTGTTTATATATTTGTTTCTCCTTTTTACATTATAATCTTTATTTTTCTCTCTATACATGCCACAGAGCTAAAGACATTTAATATATGTTAGCTAAGTGAATGCAAAAAAATAAATAAATAAAATAAACCAATGATTTTGTTGAGGATTAAAGACTAGAATTTGAAATAACTCATAAAAGTATAATCAATGATAAAACAAGCACTCTGTCTCTTTGATAACATTTATTGAACACTCTGTGTGTGTCATGAATACTCTACAGAGGAACTTGATTAGGTAATGAGTCACTGTACCTGTATAAGTAGAATTACCCCCGAACAATTTGAGAACAAATGCCGAGCCCCAAACAGAACACATAGATAAATATTCTGGTAAGTTTGTATCTAAAATTGGCTCCTTAGAAATAAAAATAATATTTGTTTCAATAGAATATTAGTTAAAACATTTCCCCAGAAATCTTTTTCCTTGATGTTAAAGTTAAAATGAATAAATTTTCCTTTAATTTCATATTCTGACAAATGAAATGAGCATTTTGCATTTTCTTCAAAAATATTCACATCTTTTAAAGTTCATTCTGATATCATTCAAACAAGGTCTTTTTAATAAAGTGATAATGCTCAGAGCTTTCAACAATATATTAGTGTAAAGAATATTTAACTTATCAATTATGGTAATGAGCAATTCAAAATGAATACAATAATTTTAAAAAGAGAGAAAGAGAGACCAAAAGAATCTAGAAAGACTTCTGGTTCCAGACAAGATAGAATAAGTACTTCTCACTTAATTCTTCATGATAATTAAAATAAAGGCTGTAAGTAAAATGTCAATAGCAACTATCAAAATACTATGAAAAATGGAAAGAAGGTAGGTTGGCTAGGGATTTGATTGATTCATTGTTTTGTTTGTCCTGGTCTTAGTCCAGTCAGGCTGCTTTGACAAAATACCATAGCTTGGATGGCCTATAAATTACAGAAACTTATTCCTCATTGTTCTGGAAGATAGGGAGTCTAAGATTAAGGTACTGGTAGATTCAATGTCTGGTAAGAATCTGCTTTTGCATAGACACCAACCTCTGTGTCCTCAGATTATAGAAGGGGCAAATAAGCTCCCTTGGATATATTTTATAAAGGCACTAAACTCATTCATGAGGGCATTGCACTCATGATCTAATAACATTAAAAAAGTCTCTATTTCCTAAAACCATTAGTTTGGAGGTTAGAATTGCAATATATAAACTGCAAGGAGGACATAAAACATTCCAACAGTAGTATTCCCTATATAATCTGACCTGAATTCTAGGAAAAAAAAAAAAAAAGACCAAGAGATCACAGACAAAAATGTCCACAAAAAGCATACTCTTTCTAACTAAAGGAACAGGAAAAGAACTATGGGGCCATAGGAAAGAACTATTTTGACCAAACCTGCCATAGTCCAGGTGAATATCATGAAATGTTTGCCTGTGCCACTTCCCTTACTCATCAAACACTGTAGTTACAGAGACTGTGGGTAAAATGTGTTGATAATTCCCACATTTCACTAACAGAATGATGTCTCTATCCTTTCCATTGGATGCTCTGGCCACAGACAGTATAGGGTGATACCTTGTTGACCATCCATAATTACATTAAATGTAAATGGTCTAAACACATAATTAAAAGACAGAGATAGGCAGAATAGATATAAAATATGTACAGAACTATGTTATTTACCAAAAAAAGGAAAAAAAATTAGATAAAATTATAGGTATGTTAAAAGTAAAAAGTGGAAAAAATACACTTTCAATCAATCAAAAGAAAGTAAGCATCACTATATTATTAGATGAAGTAGATTTCAGAGCAAAGAAAATAACCAGGCAGAAAGAGAGTCACCACATAACCATAAAATGGTCAATTAATCAACAACTTATAATAATCCTACATATATATGTACCAGCAAGAGTTTCAAAGTATATGTAGCAAAACTGACAAAACTGAAATAAAACAGATAAAGATAAAGCAACTAATATAGCTGAGGAGTTAAATGCCCTTCTCTCAGTAATTGATAGAATTACTAAGCATAATATCAGCAAATATGTAGAAGTACTGAACAACAGTATAAATCAGTGGGAATTAGTAGATAGTAGAACAGATTAGTAAAACAGATTACCTTACAATGGCAAAAATGTATATCCTTTTCAAGCAGATTTAGAATACAAACCAAGGTAGGACATATGAATTACAAAAGAAACAATGAAACATTTTACAAAATGGAAATCCTACAAATTATGTGCTCTGACCATAGTAGAATCAAACCTATATAGATATCAAAACCAATAAAAAAAAACAGAAAATTTTTCATACACTTGGAAATTAACATATGGCTAAGTAATCTGTCATTCTAAGAAGTCGTCACATGAAATTTAAAAATAGATTGAAATGAGTACACAAAAAGATAATGGACATCATAGATTTTTAGAAAATTTCAAGTGAAAGCACTGAGATTCTACTTGCACAACTATTAGAAGGATGAAAATCAAGAACACTAACACCATCAAATGCTGATAGGGATGTGGAGCAACAGGAACATTTATCCATTAGTGGAGTGAACGAAAATGTTACTACAACTTTGAAAGTCAGTTTGCCATTTCTTATCAAACTAAACATACTCTTATCATAAGTCCTAGTAATAGTGTTCCCTGGTATTCACCCAAACAAGCTGAAAACTTAGGACAACAGTAAAACCAGCACACAGATATTTATTCACAGCCACCTAAACTTGGAGTCAATAAAAAACCCTTCAGAAGATGAATATTGAATGTGTAAATAAGATAGCGTACATCCATACAATGGATATTATTCAATGGCAAAAAAAGATATGAGCTATTAAGCCATGACGAGACAAGGAGGAACCTCAAGTCTATTTCACTAAGCAAAAGAATCCTATCTAAAAAGGTTACTTATTCTATGGTTCCAATTACACAAGACTCTGGGAAAGACAAAACTATAAGGAAGCAGTAAAAAGGTCAATGATTGCCAGGAGTGATCAGGGAAGGAAAGATGACTGGATGGAGCATAGCAGGTTTTCAGAAAAGTGAAAATATTCTGTATGATATTGTAATGATGAATACATATCAAAATATATTGGTTGAAATTTAGAACGTGGAACACTAATAGTGAGTCCTAATGTAAACTATGGACTTTGTGTGAATGAAGTATCGATGTAAGTTTTATCAGTTGTAACAAACATACTCATTGGGGAATAAGCAGATGAAGGGTAGACTATATGGAGGGTCGCGGGGAGGAAGAGAATACATGGAAAACCAACATACCTATCTTTCATTCTATTTATTCTGAACCTAGAACTGCTCTAAAAGCTAAATTCTCTTTAGAAAAACTAAACATAGGCCCAGCATGGGGGTATAGTCAATAGAAATTAAACTACAGTACTGAAAACGATATGGCTGACTATCGTTCAGTTCCTTGGGTCAGCTTGAAAATTTGTGTGTGTTCCTAAGATACTGATGAGCTGGATGGCTAGGGAAAGGGTGCTGCAGCGTGAAGACCTTTTAGGGTCTCTCTCTCTCTTTCTTTCATGCTTGCACATGCTCTCTATTATGAATAAAATAATCTTATAAAATATGAACTTAAAAACAATAGCAAGTTTTGGTATTTAAGGGAATTTCTTAAGAAATCAGGTAAAGAGGAAGGTAAACACAAAGTAGGAACATGTAAGTAATAAGAACAAATGCCAAGTTTAATTTTTAAAAATTCACTAGAAAAAATATGCAAAAGTTGTTTCTCTAAAAATAATAAGCATGAGGTAACTTATGCACTCGATTATAAAGAAAAGAATAAAAAATACACACAATCAAGGATATAAAAAAAGGATTACAAGTAATTTAAAAATCCTCCCCAAAATTTATTATGTTCAACAACATAACAAAAAAAATTAAATCTAGATGAATTAGATTTTTACTTTAGTGAAATATAAATTACTACAATTTATCTAGCAAAATTTAAAAACTTGAATCAAATATTTATTATATAAGCATTAGGAAAAGTAAATTAAAATTTTATTGTTATATAAGGTATACAATCAGATAGGTCCACAGCTGAGTTCTCTATCACCTACAAGAAACAGTTAATTCTAATATTATTTTAACTGACCCACACAAAAAAAAATAAAAGGTCCTAACTTCATTTTATGAAACCACCATAACTTCAATAAAAATCTGAATTAAAAAATATGTATTGAGTTGTTGGAGAAAACTCTTGACATAATGCAAAAATGCATCCTGACTTTTCAGACAGCTCCATATATAAACACATAGGTAAGATATATCTTATGTGTATATAGATACGTATGTGTGCGGGGCGTGTGTGTATGAATACATGAGTACACGAAGATCAGCAGTTCTGGAGTCAAAGGAGAAACGAGGATGGAAAAACAGAACAAGGATTTTCAGAGCACTGAAATCACTTTGTATCTACACTGGTGGATACATGTTATTTGTTTTAAATGTGAAAAGTAGGGAAGTAAATGAAACTGAAAATGAAAATATAGCATATCAAAGTCTGTGGGATGCAGGTAAAGCAGTGCTTAGAAGGAAATATGTTGTGTTAAGTGCTTGTTTTTTAAAAAAGAAGAAATGTCTCAAATCAACCATCTAAGCTTCCATCTCAAGAACCTAGGAAAAGAACAAAAGTAAACCCAAAGCAAGCAGAAGAGCAACATGAAAATAAGGCCAGAAACCGATGAAATTGAAAACAGAAAAACAATAGGAAAAAAAAATCAATGATACCAAAAACTTGTCCTTTGAAGTGATCAATAACGTAATAAGCTTCTAGAGCAGCTAACAAAGGAAAAATGACAGATGTGACCAAGAATGATAAAGAGGATATCATTACAGTCTCTATGGACATTACTAGAATCTAGGGGAAAATTATAACAACTCTGGGCATATTAATTCCAGAACTTCCACAAAATGTACCAATTCATTGAAAGCTTCAAAACACCAGTTCAATTTCACAAAAGTTCAGTCAAGATAGAAAATACATTCCGGATAAGTATGGCTTGGAACATTTGTTTACCTATCTAGAGTCTGCCTTTTCTTAGATCTACACTTTTGGCAAGTTATTTCTCAGTATCAAATGTGTGTGTGTGTGTCTGTGTGTGTGTGTGAGTGCGTGTATAAAGAGGATGTTTTTATTATACGTCATTCAAAAATTTCAGTCGGTCTTTGTAAGAAGACTATTTGAATAACTTACTCTGCAATGAACAGATACTATTATACATCAGCTGGTGCAAACCCTTGGGTCTGTTCTCATGGGTTCCTAAACTCAAAAAGGGCCTTCCTTATTTGGAAATCTGGGGTTTCGGACACTATCTTGAACAGTAGGAGTAGAGAGGTTTATAGGACTGACCTCTTTAATGCTCTTGATACAAATTAATCATTGTGTCATAAATATTGTACAAATTTACATTTGATCTGGAATTCTTTAAGAGTTAATGTGCAGTTGAGTTTGCCTCAGCACTGGGCATTATCATTACTTGGAAATCATTCTTGAGCTCATGGAGAAAATAATATTTCATTAAAAACATTTTTATTAGTAGTCATATTTTTATATTCCTTGTACATTTATATTTCTTCTTTGATAAAGGATTTATTTATACATGTTTATAATGAGATGTGCTGAATAATGTCAAAACATTAAGAATATAATGAAAAGGCAAAAGATGAACAGAGAAACAATATTTACAATGTATTTGACAGAAGATAAATGCCATTAATATAAAGTGTTCTTATCAATCAACAAGAAAATGATACACAAATTGATTGGAAAAATTGGCGAAGGACATAAACAGCTTATTTTCAGAAGAATAAATGTAATTTATGAGTGACTATACTTAGAATGCTGAACAGGAAAACAGTATAGATAAAATATTTCTTTCTCTTTTCCTTTTTTAAAAACAATATCTATAAACTCTTAACTCATTTTTTTTCACCTACTACTTTAGGGCTTTATCATCTTAAAATCACAGAGAATATTTGCATTTGACCCTAATATTTTATGCTTTCATTTTTTTAACACTTAACTTTTTAATCTGTCTGAAATTTATTTTGCAGTAACATATAAATTAGGGAGTGAATTTTTTTAAAATTATATGTTTAGAGCTTTTTTTAATTTACAATGACCTTATTATTATCAGTGTGCTTTGCCATCAAACAGACAGTATATAAATTAGAGCAGGTGCATGGAAGTCAATGCTCTTTGAATTTATTTTAGTATCTACACTGTAATCATAGACCTTAACACTCCACTTAACTCTTATTTGTAAAAATTGGACAAGTCAGAGCTCACTATAGTAATAAACTCAATCACTTGGACTCTATAAATAATCAGTACATGTTTAAGATTCAATTCAATAGTTTACGTAAGATCAAAGTACTGAATATCTGGATTCGAAGTCCTGCTAGGTTACTTAGCTGTGTGACCTTGAATAAATGACTTACCTTCTCTGATTGTCTATTTTCTCATCTCTTATTTTTATTGTAGGAAGCTTTTTTTCACTAGCCACCTGGAACATTGACCTGCCATGTTCTAGTATATCCTTCACAGAAGCAAAAGTTTTATTTTCACTATTTTCTTTCTGCTAATATATAAAAATAGGTATATTTTTACTTCTTTAATTTTTATTTTAGGATTAATAGTGAGATTAAGAATATTTTATTAAATTTTTTGGGCATCTAACATCCTTTCCTGTTGATTATCTTTTAGAATCATCAGTTCAATTTTCTATTGGATTTCTTCTTTCATTTTGATTTTTTGCTCATCAAATTTAGATTAAAGGAGTGTCAAAAGGAAAAAAAAGAGTTCTCATCTCACTCTTAGGTCATATGAATATGGAAATATTTTCTCTAATCCAAGATTAAAGTACCTTACAGTTTTTTAATTTTTAATTTTAATTTTTTTACTTTTAATTAATTAATTAATTTACATTCAATCACTGAGTGTTGTCACAGCATACAAAATGTGATTTCCCATCCAGAATATACTGCCTAGTGGCTTAATCATACATGTTATCATCAATAATTTTTCATTTCTAGTCATATATATATTTTTTCCCTCTATTTCTCATGCTCTGGCATTTTCCACCCTCCCCCTACACTATCTCAGGTGTCTACTGTTGTTTTCCATTCTTTTTTTCCCCCACATTTTATTGATTCACACAATTTCTTAGGTAATCTAACTACTTTCAATTCAGCAAGTTCAGCCGATATGTACATATCTGTGAATACATGTCTGACTGTAGGTGTGAAACTGAGTAGCATGAATACACTATAAGGTAGCACCTAACTGATGCTATACAGCTTACTATGGTCATCACATAGGTATTTTAAAATATTTTTTTCGTTTCAAGAAAAGCAGTTTTAGCTTTAATAAATCAAAGAAATGCTAAGGAACTTTGCTTAAAACTTAAAGCCAGGAAACAAGTTAGGATTGTGTTCAAATAGTAGGTACATGAACTCAGCAGCTCAAGACAGGACAAAAATCCTTAAAACCAGAAAACAAAGCCTAGAAGAAAATCAGCAATGTTTTAGTCAAAAGTCATAAATTTCTATTTTGCCAATTCAGTCTCATGTACTTAATCTATCTTCTGTTGTGGTTCGATCTTCCCGATTAAATTTTGGGATATAATATTCAACTCCAGACTTGTCCCTACGATTAAGTTGGCTCTTTTCTTAGTTTCTGAAATCTTATGTTTAATTTTCCTGGTATAGCACTCCCTTGAGAATTCTTGATGTTCAATCTGAGGGTTCAGATGTGTGCAGAGGCATGCAGGAAGAGGTGACCTACAATCTCTCTTCTGTTCCATTTTCATTCTTTGTGCATCAGATTCAATGGGAATTGAGGCAAACTAGAGTTGGTAAACCCTTTTAGGTTTTGCTCATCTCAGAATGTTGTCTTTTCTTCCCATATGAAGGATAATCTTGCCAGGTATAGTATTCTTGGTTGAAATCGCTTTTCACTTAACAGTTTGAATATATTTCCCTATTTTTTCCTTGCTTGCATTGTTTTCCCTGAGAGGTCTGCTGTTAGCCTGATGGGATATCCTTTATAGGTAACTTGACATTTCTCTCTTACCAATCTTAGTATCTTATCTTTGTCTGTGGTTTTGGTCAGTCTGGCTAAATTGAGTCTTGGAGAAGATCTCGGATTGATTTTATTTGGGGTCCTTTGTATTTCTTGTGACTGAATCTTTGAATGCCTCTCTAGGTTTGGAAAGTTTTGTTGCAGGATTTCATGGAATATATTATCAATGTCCTTATGAGTCTCTTCACCTTCTGGGATATCAATTATCCAGATGTTTGGACGTTTGATAGTATCTAGTATTTCTAGTATATTATTTGAATTTTTCTGGGCAATTTTCTCAGTCTTGATGGTGGATTTTTCTAGGGCAGTGTTCTATCTTCTACAGCTGAGATTCAATTTTCTGTATGATCTAGTCTGCTTTTAATATTTTCAAGGGAGGTTGACCTCCTGATTATAGCCTTCATTTCTAACATGTCCATTTGATTCTTTTTTATAGTGTGTATTTCCTCTTTAAGATCTAACAAGAATTCCCTCATCTCCTGGAACTTGTTAGCTCCTTCATCTTGCCTCACCTGCAGTTCATTGTCTCTCTTCTCTTCCATCTCTGTTAACTTTGTCTTCTGAATATTCTAAATTCTTTATTTGACATTTCCATGAGTTTCATTGTTCTGTCTGAGAATGAAGAGAAGTTATTCTTTTCTATTGGAGGAGAGGTATTTTCTTACTTTCCCATATTTCTTGTGACCCTGTGGTGATTTCTAGTTATCTAATGAATGGTGCGTTTCTTCCTATTTCTTGAAGTTCAATCTGAGGGTTCAGTTGTGTGCAGAGGCGTGCAGGAAGAGGTAACCTGCAATCTCTCTTCCGTTCCATTTTCACTCTTTGTGCATCATATTCTGTGGGAATTGAGGAATATTTTAACCTTAATTGTATTCAGATATTTAGATCCTGTTCACTTGGACCTGTATAGACATTTAGTGCATAAAGGCTGAGCAGCCAATGAATAAAGATGAAGAAAAAAGGAAAAGAATTAGAGAAGAGGAAAAAAGAATAAAAAATGAAATAAAAAAGATAAAATCTTTAGATTTTAATCTTAAAAGCAATAAATGAAAATTGAGCGGCGGAATACTTTACCTTAAAAAAAATTAAAAGACACAGGGAGATACAGAGAGACAGAGAGAGACAGAGAGAAATGGAGAGAAGGACACAGAGGTAGCCCTACCCACTATAAATGAATCTGGAGGGAGAAGTCTCAGCAGAACCTCGTCATTTTTAGTTAAAGAAAGCAGTATTTCACAGCTTCAGTTTGATTTCTATCTCAGGAGTACCTTTCAGTTTTAAATAATCACCATTTCAAATAATTTCCATTGAGTAAAAGAGTGACATTTTTTCTTACAAATTTATCTGATGTCAGCTAGGTTATTTATAGTGTTGCATGAACTGGAATGGTCTAGATCAATACTATTCAGTGTGATGTGAACTGGCACCAGCAACATCACATGGATCTTGTTGGAAATACATCTTGGGTCCAAACCCTGCAGAAATATAATCTTTTGTTTTAATAAGAGACCCACCTGATTATATATAAGTTGAGAAATATTAAGCTAGATATTGCATTAAGGTAAAATCTCAATGTGAGAAGCTTTCTTTTATTAGCTACATCAACTAATGTATGTTGTCCCTATCAATGTTATAAGAGTGGCAAATGTTTTCCTACTCTATAATCTGGGTGATTTTAGTTTGTATGAAAAAAGCAAGTCATAGTATCTTTGCCATACATTTAAAAACTGTTGTGTATTTCAGTGTTTATCCCTTTCCTTATGAATTCTGAGAGTCCTGGCTCCTTCAGAAGAAACTTTTTCAACTTAAAAATCATACAAATATTTTTCTATGTTTTCTTCTAATATTTTCATATTTTAAAAAAAGTCACACAACTCCTGAATGTGATCAATATGTTAATAAAAAACAAAACATACTAAATTTTAAGAGATCTAAATTGGAATTAATTTATTATGCAATGATAAACTGCTTGATAACCAGGCAGTTTTTTTATGTCTCATGTTCAAAGGATTATTGGAGTATATTTTTCCAGATGCTCTCAAGGCTCTTCCAGCCAAGAGTCTAAAGCCTCCTGGAGAATAACTATTAAAATGAAGCAAAATATTTTAAATTAGAAGGTCAATAAACTACATGTAGCATGATATTAGTAGGCTAGTCTGTATCCTTTTTTGGGGGAATTAGGTCTAAGGTAATTGTGAGAATTTCACAGGCTTTCCAATAGTAACCAAAATAATATTATAGAACCATGATTTGTTTCCAGACATAGATGTATGATTCATTGCTAGTTAGTGGCCGTCAGACCCGACTGTGAAGAGCATCATACAGTCTAAAAGATTTGGGTCTTGAGGCCTGATAATTTGTATATCATAAGTGCAATATTTCTATCTGCAAAGACAATGCATTGTAACATTTCAGACCTCAGATTCTGGACTCTGAGTGCCTGGGATCAAATCCCAACTCGACCATTTAAAAAGCTCTGTAACTGGGCAGTTAGGTAAAATCTCTATTTTGATGTCTTCAGATGCAAAATGAGAATGTAAAATAGTACCTACAGCACAAGTGTGGTTTAGAGGATTCAATCTGTTAATAGTTATAAAATGCTTAGTAACTGACCTGAATTAAGTTTTCCCTAAGAGCTATTATTTAATAGATATAGCTGTTATTTAAACCACCTTGAGACAAAAAAAAATGGTTAATATGGGAAATGAGACACAGGTGGAAATTTTCTGTATTAGAAATTATGGGCTAGCAGGTGGCATGGTGGTTAAGGTGCTGAATCCCACATGGCCGACTGTGAAGTTCAAGTCCTGGGCATAATACCTAGAAAAGCATAGTCAGTGTGTATGTGAACATTCCCAAAATCCCAAGAGGAGAATGGATTGTGAAATGGCGATCCCTCTTGGGGCAGGGGGGGTTCATTTCTCACTTTCCCTATTCCTCTGTCTCTCTAATAGCAAAAACAAAAAAGAAAAGAAGAAAAGGAAGGAAGGAAGGAAAGAAAGAAAGAAAGAAAGAAAGAAAGAAAGAAAGAAAGAAAGAAAGAAAGAAAGAAAGAAAGAAAGAAAGAGAGAGAGAGAGAGAGAGAGAAAGAAAGAAAGAAAGAAAGAAAGAAAGAAAGAAAGAAAGAAAGAAAGAAAGGAAGAAAGAAAGAGAAAGAAAGAAGGAAAAAGAAAAAAGGGGAAAACAAAGTAGAGAGAACAGGTCTTTCTCTCCCTTTGGGGACAATACTGGTAAAAATTTTAAAAGTGAACAAGTTTTTTAGATTCTTGTCCATAGTTTCTTTCTCTTTCTCTCTGCCTGTTAAACTCACCAGTCTGTTTGTTTGTTTGTTTGTTTGTTTATTTTAGGTCTTTTCTATTTCCATTTCAATGTCCCTTAGGAAAAACAGAGACATACAGGAACATAACCTCCAATTAAATCTGAACTGTGTTTGTTACATAACAAATAGGTTTGAGCATTCAGAGCATATTCACTTATTATATTGTACAGTCACCAATATAGCTTCAATAATAAAAACAAATGAAGGTTTTACTGTTAAAGTGAACATTACTTCTTCTAATGAGGAGACATAGTCTTCCTTTGACTTTAACATTTTGTCTTGTTAACATCTGTTTCCCCTCCTTCCACTCTATCATAATAAAGCTTTTACTGGAAAAGGGAAAAAAAAAAAAAAAAGAAAAAAACTGTAATGAACAACAAAGAATCACTGCTCTTAAGGGAAGCAGAAGACAATGACTGTTAAGGATATCAGACTGGATAGCACGTTTTATGCCCGGCTTCCTCCTGCTGCCTTTTTTATTGTTGCTGAAATAAATATTGGCTACTGAAGCCTTATAAAAGTACATAAGTAGCCACATAAATCTGGCTATGACTATGTAATCCATCTCCTTATTGAGAAAAAGAGTAGTCCTCCAAGAGTTGTACAAATATTCTGCCTTTAATGTCTTCAGATTTTTGTAAAATACTTTAGTAACAAATTTGAAAATAGTTTTGCAGCTATATTTAAAGTTTGAAATTGCACCCACTTTTGTTTCATTTCCCAGTAGTTACTGTGTAGATTGCTCCATTATATCCCACGTTATAAAGCAATTTTGCTGAAAATTTTCCAAACACTTCATGGGCACAGGCTAAAAACTATACTTTGCTTACAACCAAACAAAGCAACATTTTTGCCATCAAAACCCATTATTACTTTCTTTCCTAAAACTGTGAAAGAAATCAGAATACATATTTTCCTCTTTGAACATAAAACTTTTCCCTTAGGTATATATCTAATGTTGTATCTGATTTTTCAAGCAGAACACTTCGATTGCAGTACCCAAGCCAAGTGGAGAGATAGATTATGTAATTTTTTTTCCTCTCTATGGCAGGAGGACTATACACCCAAGCCCAAGCATACAATAACAAGATGAAAATATTATGTGTGTGGCTCATTTAGTGAATAGAAACCTCATCTTCTGGTGGTGTACATGTTTATATGGAAATAAAATTGAAAAGAAGACTAGATTTTTCACATTGTTACTAATATGAAAATACTGCCTTGATAAAGCTGGAGAGAAAAATGACATCGTTTTCAATACCTCGAATTTGCTAGCTGTTTGTTACATGCTTTTACACCATGAGTGTCAAAGACGTAGCAAAATCCATTTTAAAAAAACATGTTTAGATTTCGATAGTTTTATATTGTGAACCCTAGCATCTTCTAGATATAGACAAACTTTGCTAAGAACAATGGTTTTATAGAACCTCTCATGCATTCCTTTTTTTTTTCCCCCTTTGTCCAGGTTATTTTTTTTTTAACTATTTCCTTTTTTTTCCTGATTAGCTTGTAGCTCTGTAGTTCCAGCTGTTTCATTCTGTAACTCTAAAACCCTATCGCTGGGGAGTTCTGTGTAATTGCCCATAATATGTACCACATTATCCATTTCAGGAACTGTGCTGAAAGACAGCAGCAATAAGGGGGTTTCTAAAGGCAGTCTGGCTTACACTAATGGACCTAACAGGAAGGAAATGCAATTTGAAAGAAGCTGATGCATATGTTCTATTGCCGAATATAATGTTTGATTTAATTATTAACTGTCAGTGATGGAGAGGCAGATCCTGTTCAGCTCTACTTAGTGTGTAAGGCTTTGCATTCAAAGAAAATAAATGGCAAAAGTTTTGTCTTTCAATCCATAACTTATCAGAAAATACAGTTTTCCACCAACAAATCATAGTTTACCGAATTACCTTTACTGACTTTTGACCTACATTGGCCAGGTTTTATATTTTAATCCCTATTTTAAGGACACATCAATGGGACAATTTCTGATACTTGCTTTTCCCTTCCTCTTTCTCCCTTCTTCTGCCTTCCCCTTTTCTCTCCTTCCTTCTCCCCTTTTTCCTTTTTATCTTCTCTTTTTTACTAGTATCACACATGAAAAATTCCTCTCGTAAGTGGTTTTGAATTAAAGTCAGAGCGCTGGACTGCGTAACTTTCTAAATCCCTCTCGAGTTGAGGATTCTGCCGTGATTGTGTGTTGACTGGCAGATGTTCAGTGAAGAAAGATGAAATGCTTAGCTGCCTGTGTCTTCCTTTTTTTCTCAGAATGAGTGATTTGGCACTCAGCTTCTGTCCATTTCTTTTAATTGACATTTTGTGACTTCCAGTAAGGCTCTCCCTAGCTTTAAAAGCCCATAATTGTAGGTGAAAAGCAGAGAGCAAGATGTAAAGAACAGATTCATTAGAGAGCAAACATATTCATGACTCCTGTTGGTTATTTTATCCCTACGTTGGTAGAAAATGACCCAATATATATAAAGAAATGAGTACAAGCCCCTCTGAATTTGCAAGGGAGCTCAGTGTACGAAATGCTCTATTGGGTCAGTCAGCTGGAAAAGAGAGTTTTAGCACTATGTGTAAACAGAATAATGGAGCTATGTAATTTTAGTTGTGCATTTTATATCTATCTGGTGAGATTATTATCTTTGACACCAGCCTAGGCAGATGCATAACTGGGGCTGAAATTAAACAATAGTGATGATATTTGGAGCTCATCCAAAAGGCTCTCTATTGTTTATGTAAGTGACTCCAACATCATTATTTGATCCATAATTTCTCATTTTTTATTACGCATATGTTCTTGCATATAATAGCATACAACATCAACTCAGTGGGAGGCATTTTTCTTTATGATTTCAAAAGGAATTGTTTATTTTTGTCATGAGGATAATAGAAAGCAATGAAGCTTCCAGGAAATACAATACCACAATTCAAATGTCTAATTGATTTAGACAGATTAAAGAAAAAATATAGGACCAATCCATATTTTTGTTCTCTCTTAAAAGCCCAAATGTCTTATTTGAGAGTTTCCATTCTTTTTCTGGGCTAAGGGATTCACGACATAAGTTATGAATGACTGAAATTTGGCACATGTAGAATTATTACTAAATGGATAGGATTTAATTCTAATGTTCTCAATTCTAAGCAACTTAGCAGAATATCACTTATCCATTGACATGCCTAGTGAAAGCAGTGCTTGAACTTTAAATAAAGTTCAAAAGCTCAGTTCCTAGACACAGATCAGTCACAAATAATGAGTGATGCTACTCACATGCCATGGTTTAAATCAAGCCACGGGATAGTTACTGTTTCATCTTTCCGCCGACTATAGTTAGGGAAGTTCAAACACTCATAAAGGTAATTTTGATAGAATTTTAAATCTTTGTATAATAACCCTTTGTTGTATTTTAACGAATTTGTCCTATGTTATAATTTAAAAGAATCACACATAAGCATTTTTACTTTTAGAGATGTGTTTCCTGTTTTAGGCTTAAACTAAAAGTTCAAATGATGTCATTTTTTAAAGTTTTTAAATGTTCCAAGAAAGGTGTATACTTGGACTCTGACCTGTCTTACCCTTTCAATATTCTGAAATAATGCACGTGGTATCTAGCTCATCCTGTTGCCAGAGTGGGACAATTGCTTCCAGTTTGGAATGCACAAACACCAAGGTGGAGTAACCTCTGTGGAAAGCCTAACACGGCTAGGCTACTTAAAATGTAGGGTTTTTGTTTGTTTGTTTGTTTGTTTGTTTGTTTGTTTTTAAATGAATGACCATGAGTGTCTACCTAATGGAACTAAAGTCATTTCAGAGAGTACAGTAATCTACCTTTGGACTGATAAGAAGGTATTCGCCCAACACTGAGAGACCTGCTTATAAATACAGTGCAAATATTTGACTGTGCAGGTGTATCTTCATTTCTAATATGATTCCTCCAGGCAGCAAAACAGGTGTTCTGGCTGCATGCTAATCAGGAAAAAGAATGTCTGAAATATGCATCTGCACACTGACATCTGGGCAGAGATTGTCCAAACACATCCTTAAGTGCAGAGTCTTAGAAAATGGGCCTCTTTTGCTTTACTCAGTGCCGAGAGGCGTATTTTGCATGTGGAAAAACCCACACTCACCAGCCATTAGGGACTGCTACTTACATGTGGCAGCTGAGGCGGCCAGAATTCAGATACTGACTAACAAGCTGGCTGAGTTTAAGACAACTTGGTAAAAGTTTCTCAGTTTTCTGGAAGAGGAAAGTGTTCCTTGACAGCAGGAGTGGATCTCCAAGAAGGTAGAGGTCAGCGGTTGATGGCAGGAAAGCAGAGAAATGGGTGATGTTTATGCAGATGCTTCCTATTTTCGACTCCTTTATTTAGTTCTAGTCACATATTTTTATTTTAATTCTTCCTTTTTCTCTTCTCAGGGGGCACCTCTGCTCTTTTCCTTCTTCTTAAGAACAGAGTTTTAGTTGATGGGATTTTCAGAATACAAAATACAGTGAGGTGGATTAATTAGAATATTTCACAGAATCATCCCTGCCTTCAGTTATCCTCTTGACAAAGATAAATGCAAATTCTTCCAGGACTCATAAACTCAAGTCGCATTTTCTAGATACAGTCCTATAGGTGCTAGGTAACTAACGTAGAATAATAAAGAGGGCAACAACTGGAAAAAGGAACAAGTGGAAGATGGCTGTAAAACGTATTCACAGCTCTCAAAATGTGTTCAGTTCGGAATTTTTATTTGGTCCATCTGCCCTACCATATATTAACACTGTAGTCTGTCTCGAAGACACACACCCTAAACGCTAAGTACTTCACATGAAAGTGAATTACCCTGGATTTTGATGTTGAGTGTACCTGCTAAAATTTCACCCTAAAAGTTCTCCAAATAAATAGCTGCACCCTTTAGCCCACAAAAATAAACTGCAAATTTGGACTATATATTAAATTCCCTAACTTTTGTTCATTAACAAAGGGAAAACTCTGTGGGGAACAGACACAACCACAGCAGTGTCTCTTCTACCAGAAACCGCAGTTGTTCACCTTCTTCCCAAAGTCATCTCCAATGGGGCTTTGGTTAGTTTCATATTCTTCTAACACTTAAGTAATGGACAAACAAATTCAGTGGACAGCAAATGTGCCTTTTCCTTTTTTTTTTTTTTTTTTTTTGAGAGGTGTTTGCTATAGGGCACATGCGCTCGTCAGAAAGACAGAGAGAAACAGAGAGATAGAATGTGAGAAATCACCCCCTAGGGGAGGATGGCCACGCCACAATACCTTCTCCTCCGTTCTTCTCTTGGGATCTTGGGCACGCATGCACACACGCCCGGCGTGAGTTTAAGCCACCAGGTCCAGGACTCGAACCACGGTCGGCTACATGGGAGTCCAGTGACATAGCCATTACACTAAATGCTGGCCCCAGTAAATGTGCATTTTGACAACTTTTGTTAGGTTTATCCAAATCCATCATTGATATCTTTCTTCAATCTGAAGCACAATGCATTCTAGCTAATGTCAGTGTTTCCTCTATAATAAGATTCCACTTTTTCTTTTTTTCTTAAGGTGTTTGTTATAGTGCATGTGTGCTCGCCAGGAGACAGAAAGAGAGAGGAGAGAGAAAGAGAGAAGGAAAGTGAGAAATAGCCACATCACAATCTCTTCTCCTCCGTTCTCCTCTTGGGATTTTGGACATGCATGCACATATACTCTGTGTGTTTTTCAAGCCACTGTTCTGGAACTCAGAATTATCTGTCTGCTATGTGGGACCCAGCTGCATTAACATCCATGACACCTGTTGGTCCAGCTATGGTTGCACTACATCGATTGTAAGAGAAGAACATGAGCTCTTAAAGAAACATCTCTCAAGATTCTATAGTTTTCGAGAAGTCCATGTTGATAGCATTCATAATAATACATTTTAGAAGGCATAATGATGCAAAGTTTGACATAAGATAAAAAGAACTCTCCCACGCCTGCATGGCATTTCTGCCTCAGTGACAGTGAAATCTACTCCTATTTCCCGGACCACTTCAAATGACACCAGCTCTATATTCTTCCTATTTAATCCTACTGGGAATCAAATCAATTCATGTTTATTTGAAAACCTATGTCATTTTATCCATATTCCAAGACCCAGAGAGTAAGATGGAGAGAGAAGGGGAGAAAACAAGAACTATTGCTTAAACTACTCTATGGCATCTAATACAGCCATTTTAAATGTAAAGCTTTAAAAAGATCTCAAAAAATAACACAGAACCTGGCAAACAGTAAGTGGAAAAAACAATTTAGGAGATTCAACTGCTTAAAAAATCATCTTTTTAGAACAAAGTAGAAAATAAAAAATAAATCAAAATTTTATTTAGGAAATTTAACCTTGCAGATGTCCTCTCCTCATTATTAGATAAAAATGTATAAAGAGATTTGAAATAAATAGGTTTTACGTTGGAGGTGAGACAAACCCTCCCCATACAGGTTTTGTGTGACTTCTAACTTGACTGCCCTTTCCATCCTACTGCCAGATTGATTGACAGCTAACCAAAGCAAATAGCATGGGTGTGATCCATCAAAATGCCTTTACATGGGTTTATGGCAAGGAAGCCCTTTCTTTCATCATTACCTTGTATGGGGACTAGTCATCAGTATTAACTGGTAGCAGAGATAACTAGGATATACTAAGGTAAGTTACCTGCAAGTAGAATAATAGTGGTTGGGATTATTGCACTTGTGAACTAAGGTAAGCTACAGAACAGACAGGCTAGGAGCTCAGTTTTAGCACAGCACACTTTTTAGCTTTTGTGTGAGGAACTGAAGTATTGTGGTAAAACCATATTAAGCTCCCTTGGGATTTGTTATAGGGTATCTAAAATACATTTTGTAAATGAACAAGTTCTGTAAAAGAAAACATCACAAGTATATATGCCTGGTTATTTTAGCCCTATCTATTCACATAAATTAATTTTTTAGTGAGAAGTCGAAATCAAATCATCATTTGCTTTAAAATAGCCAGTTAGTTTTTTGGCTGAATTGCTCCCTTCCCCACACCATCCCCCACACCCAGAGTTGCTATGCCTTACTTTCTACCAGCCAATTTAAGTTTAAAAAAAAAAAAGAGTAAAGTGTAGAAAAAGAGAAAAACAATAAACATTCCAGAAATCCTGTGAGTCTACATGCTATAAGAAAATTTGTGTTGTTTGGAGCTTCAAAGAAGGAAAAAAGAATACATTAAGAGTCTCAGAGAAAGGGAAAATATCTCTGAGTAGTCTTTTATACTTCTTGCCGAGAGCAGAGCTTATCGAGCAAGTGACCTTTATGAGATTATTGTTTATGATCACTCGGCGTGTGCCAAGAGTAGCAGGAAAGAATATTCCAATTTATTTCAAAGGTTACATATCAAAATTGAATATGCAGTACAACTACATTATCATATGGTATAACTTTTACATAAGAACTTGGAGCTGAATCACTACCATTGTTTCCCTTCAACCCAGTGTGTTTTGATTTCTGCTCTGAGAAACATGTCCCTTCTGATTCCTAAAATGGAATATATGCCGTGATGCAAACACAGGGGAAAATGTTGTGTATTGGTGCTGTGTTTCCACAACTAAGAAACTTTATTCAAGTATGAGAGATCCAGAAGATTCTTTTTCAACGTATTCTATCCAAAAGTGATGAAATTTAATACCAGTGTTCACATGTTCTTAAAGAAGCAATCGCTGTCATCTAGCAGCGTGCTACGGTGGTTGAAATGACAAAACAAAAGTCGCATGGACAGCAGCAAGACAGAATTCTGCTTCGAAGAGAAAAGAGAAATTGACCAACAGGGACATACTTTTTCCCAGCCCATAAAAGGCTTTTAAGAAGAGGCTACTGTGCATTTTGCTTTCTTCAATTTTCCTGTACATGCAACTGAATGTTTTAGTTCAATAAGCCTGCTCATTTTCAACTTCATTACTTTGCACAGAGTGAAACAGGAGTGCTGTCTGTCTTCTCTTCGCTTATCACTTGTCAAACTCAGTTGTCACTGAAACTCCAGTGCAGGGTTGCCCACAGCTAACCTCATTTCTTTCTTTAAATTTGCTACTTGGAAAATGAGTATCATTGCTTCACAGGGGGAGAAACAATCCTGTAAATCAGCCTCCCAATCTGCAAATATTTGCTTAATGTCTGCTAGACCTTCAACATATTTTAGTGTCAGAATTTAATACTGAGGCAATCACTCCCTCCCAGGGGCAAGAAACACAAATGGAGCAGCCATCTTCTCATTTTCCTTTCATCTCCTGCTTGGAAGTTCTCCCCAGGAATTGCAGATAGGGTAGAACAGCATGGCATATGGCTCCTCAGGAAGAACTGCTATAAGAGTCCTAGAACAGAAAACATTTCCCCCTGAAACTGGGAATTTTAAATCAGGACTCTCTATGCTTAAACCACAAATACATTTCAAACTGGTAGCACAGAAGAGTCCAACACACCATCTTCTGGCATCAGAGCCCCTTTAAATAAGAGAATCTGAATAGCTCCTGCAGCTTTTGAAATGCCCTCTGATCTCCACCGTCTCTAATGCCTGCTTTCACGTGTACTTCCATGGGTTCCCGCGGTAACTGACAACGCGGCTCCCTGAGACTTCAAAGCCAAACTTTTCGCTTTGTCTGGTGAAAGAGAATTTAAAGCACGACAAAGAAGCAGGCATAATGCTGGAAACTGGATCTGGAGGTAAACAAACCTGAAAGACCTTATGCAGAAATAGAAAGTTGCATCAGCACAGGAGAAAGACAACACAGAGTGTGTGTGGTGGCTTCTCCTCCGTGCAACCTGCAGGTTACACAGGCCTGTCATTCCACCGCAGACTGACACTGATCTCAGAGAGGCCTCCATCGCATGTCTTCTCGTTCTGCAGCTGAAAGGCAAGAATGAGTGATTCCATTTTTCCCAGACAACAATTAGCATTCCGTATGATTACAGGATCCTTCGATTTTTTTTTTTTTAACGAACTCATACATTCACTGACTCAGTAAATGTTTGTCAAGTGCTTTGTCTATGCCAAATACAATACTAAAGGCTTCCATACATATCATCTCATTAAAAATAGGTCCTGCCTCTGATTCCCACCATCTGTATCATGCCTGCTCTCATGTGTACTTCCATGGATTCCCCCAGTAACTGACGAGGCAGCTCCCTTCACCTTCATAGTGTCATGGGTAAAGGAGCCAGCTCCCACATGGCTGACTACGCTTTAGATCCCAGCCTGGGGGACTTGAAAAACATTCCTGGCATGTGTGTGTGCACCCAAAATCTTAAAAGGATGGAGAAATGGAAGAGTAGGGATTGCATGTGAACACATCTGCATTCCTCCCCACTCCCCAGTCCCTGTCCCTGGTATCTCTTATCAAGCACATGTGCTCTCTGACAATTAAAAAAAAAAATAGTTTTCCCATTTATAGGTTAAGAAATTGAGGTTCAAGTAAGTTAATTCACTTGTCCTAAGTCACAAGCAATAGGTGAGAGCTGATTGTGAGCAGAAGACTTTGGACGACAAGTCCCCTGCAAATGCCCCCAATAAACTTCTCAGCATCTGGAAGCAGAGCAATGGGGAAGGCTAAAGGGAAGGCAAAGGAGGTCCAAGAACTCATAGAAAAATAGTCATCTGAAATAGGGTTGCAAGGATGAATTGAGTTATGGTTGACTCCATATTTATCCAAAATGGAAAGGCAATATACACTGGTGACTGTGGAGGCATAGAAACCGAAGAATGAGAATTGAATTCTGAGAGCCATGAGAAGCGTTCAGAGTCCGGACAGCATAGCCAGATAAAGAGCTGGATGTGAGAGCTGGGTTCAAGATATGAAGGACCTTGCAAAACACACAGAGATTTTGACACGTGTGGTGTCAGCACAGTGCATGAGAAATGTTCCTGAGCCTAGGTAGCCGAGGCCAGATTATGGTGTAGGATGATTTTCCAGTACCAGTTTGAAGCTGGAGAGAGGAACACATTGGACACTGAGAAGACTGTGCTTTGAATGCCATTGAAATACTTCAGGCTGGAAACAAAGTCCAACTTGTAATGAGGGGAGGAAGAGAGGAAGGTACACACCAAGAATTTGCCCCAGGAGTGAGGCTCTTCTCATCTGAAAATCATGTGTGCATCATGATCAAGGCCGGGCTGGATAAAACAGTACACGTGGAGAATATACAGCACACTAAGTTAGAAAGCGTGCTTCGTCATTCTCAACATCTATAAAATGGGACCAAGGATACCTCCAGCCCCACCCAGAATACTTGAAGGGCCTTGAGGATTGGCGGCTGCTTTCTGCAGAGCCATGGTGCATAGTGGCCGGCTCCTAGGTGTATACACATATCAGTAAGTCTGCTTCGCAGCAGTGCTCAGAGAGCTCCTGCTAGTGTTTTTGCTCCCTGCTTCACTTGCTCCGCCTCACTTCATAAGTCCCCAGATGCCTAGACACATGCACTAACTTCACCACCCTCCCCCACAGCTTCTTTCAGCCCTCCCTGCCATCAGACAGCGGCACTATATATCCTTGGCTGACTCTAATAGCAGCTCCTCAGTCCAGGCGAGGAAGTAAATTGGAACTGACACTCTCCACTTAGAGTTTTAGGTATTTGTTTCTGGACTCTCTCAGAGCATTTAGTGGTTAGAACCCAATAAAATATATTGGTTTCTTTTTTTTTGGGGGGGGTTACCTACAGTCTTTCTTCGATAGATTTTTTAGAGCCTTGGCAATATCATTCATTAAACTTCTCAGCATCTCTACGGTGAAGAAGGGACAAGGTAACAATTAACAACCCCATTTCACAGGAAAGAACCCAAAGGCAAAAAAGTTTAATGATTTGCTCATGACACTCTCCACTTAGAGTTTTAGGTATTTGTTTCTGGACTCTCTCAGAGCATTTAGTGGTTAGAACCCAATAAAATATATTGGTTTCTTTTTTTTTGGGGGGGGGTTACCTACAGTCTTTCTTCGATAGATTTTTTAGAGCCTTGGCAATATCATTCATTAAACTTCTCAGCATCTCTACGGTGAAGAAGGGACAAGGTAACAATTAACAACCCCATTTCACAGGAAAGAACCCAAAGGCAAAAAAGTTTAATGATTTGCTCAGAGTCATACTGTGAATCAGTCCTGGGGGTGGGGGGAGTGGGGAGATCAATATAAACCCTCCTGTGGTCTTGAAGAAGTTTCCATGCTTTTCAATTAAAACTTGAACTCTGGTGTTTTCACTTCTTAAAATTCCCTATTCTTGGGGTCAGTGATTTTCAAACTTTTTTCCAAATCAGCTCAAGTGTCCTCAGTGGTGCTTCAGAGTTTAGGACAAATAATAACATATTTTCTGCAGAACAAGGGCTATTTAAACTGCCAAGGAATTCACTCTTTACATTTACTTCTTTAATATATTAAAGTTCTGTTTAAGAATTTTGTTTTAAGTTTGAAAATCACTATATCCAGTCATGGTGTTGCCCATATTAGACTAGCTAGGGTACAATACTTATAAATCAGCTCCTTAGTACTGTCATACACATACAACTCAGGAGAACTAAAAAGTCTGAAGGTAATTGTATAACAGAGAAATACGTTTTCATCAAGAGAAGTGGAGCCCATTGTACTCTTGAAATAATTTGAGATTAAAGCTTTTTTATTTGTTTGTTTTAGATCTAGCCTTGACTTATATTGACCAAAACAAAATCTTCAATTCATAGCATTTATTCATATTTTTCTAGAGGTCCATTACTTCATAATTTCATATCATATCACAAAAATAACATCATATCAAACTAAGTCTCACCTTGGATATGACTGGAAAGCCTTCAAATAGTCTCCTATAATGGGATGACTGCAGGAGTGTTTCTGCTGGTGGTTTCATGATGTTTTAGTTCCAATTTGAGTCATTCCTCTTCCTCCCCCAAATTTGACTGTTAAGTTCTTTTTCTATCTACTCATGGCAGTAAAGAGCATGCTCAGAAAGTCTCTTAGACATATCTACATTTACCAATCTGCATAGAGATCCACTCTGATACTCCTCAAATGTTCCTTCTCTGAGTGATCAGGTTGAACTAGTTAATACATTCCTACTCAACCCTAGAGCACCAGCTGAAACATCTCCTGCCACCAAGACTTCTGCGTTGGTATCTTTTGTTTGCCCGACCATATTGGCTCTTGGTTCTTCCCAGCTTTGCTCTGTGGTCTAGGACACTGACCTGAACTGATTTCTTTAATGGACTCCCTTGGTCTTTGCCTTCTACCTGGGTTTGTCAGTGAGAGCACTGGCAGAAATCAGAGGTGAGAGTGAGGCAGAGTTTTTGTCTAACTCCCCCCAGAGGCTGCCACGTTAATGGAAGACTTCAGCTCCTGTTAAGCAGTTTTTCTTCCAAAGGGCCCTCTCTCTTCTAGGAGCCAAACATTTCTACCTCTTCTTACTCCATGAGGCCTGAGAAAATAATAGCTTTTAACATATTAGACCATCTTGTTTCCTTACACTTCCCTCCTTGGTAAATAGTCATGTTAAAAGCCTTTTCTCAAAGTATCTAATTTGAGGGTTCTGCATTTTTCTTCTCAAGACCCTAACTGGGGCACTTTCTAAATCCATATCTGAATCATAGTGAATCTCTGGTTCCACTGCACGTCATCTACAGCTTGTGGATGGGTGCCACTTATCCCATGGTACCATTATCTGTTTTTATGTCTATTTCCCTTCGCAGAGTTAGAGGATACTCCCGAATCCTTGCGATGTTTAGCACACTCTAGACACCAAAAAAGTGGAGGAAGATATTACCAACTACTGCTTACTGTATCAGTCTGCTAACTGCTAGAGGCTTTGTGGGAGCAGAACTTCCACCACAACTGCATTGACATACACATGTTCTTTCCATTCTTAGCCTCAGAGAAAAGAACATATAAAAAAGTTTAGTGTCTATTTTCCCTATCCCTGACTGTGAATTCCTCTGTGACAGATTTCTTTTCCCCTCAGTGCTTACTGAGTGCCCAACACAGAGTAAGTGCTCAATAAGTGCTTGTTGAATAAGTGAATGGGTTTCTATTTTCTTTTTTATGTGAAATTATCATAGTCCTTAAAGAAACAAAATAAATATAGCAAACTCCTCTGTTTTCTTGTTTTTGGCAATTTATATTTTTATTTACACTTTAATTCTGGTAATGAGAGTACATGGCATTACTGATTCTCAAATTCTTAAAAGGGTAAAAGAAATCTAGTAAGGACAAAGTAGAGATCCATTGTCTATGGAAGATTTGCATATTTCTTTTTTTCATTGGAGAGGTTTTTGCTATATAGGGCGCTTTTGCTCGCCAGAAAGATAGAGAGAGACAGAGACAGAAAGCAAGAAATCACCCCCAGAGGGGATGGCCACACCTCAATCCCTTCTCCTCCATTGTCCTCTCAGGATCTTGGGCACGCACGCACACATGCCCAGTGTGAGTTTAAGCCACTGGGTCTGGGACTCGAATTATGGTCGATCACATGGGAGTCCAGCAACATAGCCATTACGCCAATTGCTGGTCCCAGATTTACATACTTCTTATAAAGTCAATAGTCTTTTAAATAATGTATAGGACTCACCACAGTTTTTCATAGGTTCTTAAAAATTGGAAGTAACCTTAGCATCTCATCCGGTCTTTCATAGGCTGAAAAGAATTATTATCCACTTCCTCTGTACTAGATACTATTTTAGACATGACTATCCCAGTGAGTATCATAAACTGGTTTCTGCCCTGGTGGAGTTTACATGTCAATGAGAGAGACAGGAAGGAAGATAAATAAGTGAGGCATAGAGTATGTGAGTTAAAACTATCAAGGAAAGACTTGGAAATGAGGGGTTATTTCATTCTGATGAGCGATTCCACCACCCTCTTTAGAACAGAATGATCGCTGGCTCTCCCATTGTGACGATGGCCTCGGGCCATTCCAGTGATGGCATCACTGCCTCAGAACCTAACTGCTCACTTGGATAAATCTCTCTAGTAAGAAAAAGAGGATTTCTTTTCCTTACATACAAACTAAATCTTAGTTGTCCATGTCTAAACAAGAATATGTCACCTTAATGGCAGCCTTTTGGGTTCAAAAATAAACTATGGGATTTTCACTACTCATGATTTCAAGAGTATCTCCAACTTTCTTTCTGACTGTATTAAACATGGTTCTATATTGAATATGTGGAATGTTATATAACAATAATGTCATACAATTGTTACTGCTTCATTCTTTACAAAACATGTTTGCATGCTTTGTATTTCTTAATCCTCAGAGTAAGTTCCAAAATAACAGTATCTTTATTCTCCAAATGAGTTAACCAAACCTCCAGGGTTAAGTGAGCACTTACTTACATGTCTAAATTATATACTCAGAAGACATGAACAATCTAAATCCTTACAATGTGGTTGCTCTGAAAATCTGGGCTCTCTGGGTCTTAGTTATATCTATTTTTTTCTGATGATGTAGTACTAATAACCAGCATTTCATTCAAGAAATGGTAATTCCCCTCGTCACAATGTTGCTCTTTTTTTCATTTTTGCCTGATATCATTTCCAGATTCTCTTCTTTTCAGCCTGATGACACTTTCTATTTTCTTCTACTCCTGTAGGTATGTCCTTGCTTTCTATATAGATAAAGCAACACCCCCCGATGGCCCTGCCTCGAATTGAATTCTTGCCATCTCTTCTGAAGGCTTTTTACTCTGTTTTGTTTTTAGAAAAACTTTCTATAGGTAATATTTCCTGACATCTCCTATAGGTCAAAAACTTGTCAGGAGCTTCACAAATATCAATATCTCCTTTAATCATCATAGCAGCCTATGAACAATTACGACGGAGAACTCTTAAGACTCAGTGAGATAATGTCGTAGGTCCAAATGGAAGAGCTGGCTTATATTATTTTCTCTATCTACAACATTATAGTTTACAGTTAATGTTAAATAAAATAGTTTTCTTCTAGATAAACAGAGGGAAAAAAATAGAAAAGAAAGCACAGCCTCTGAGGAGTTAAAGAGAGGGAAGTGAACTTAGTATAATGTTTATCCGACCTAAAAATCCACCATCCGTCCACTGAGGGAGCATTCAGGTGCTTAAACATGATGTCCATGTTTCTGAAAACAAATTTTGATATGTGAGCCCTTTTTTGCTTTCCCTGTACCTCGTCACTGATGTAATTGGCATAATCTGAGAGTTCTATTTGCAAATCATATTGAGAAAACGAGGTGGTAAAAATTCAACACTAGAGGTGTGTCACATTTTTACTGGGATACAGAGATTACAGTGTGTAGTAGGCTTCTCAGAGAATGTTAATACATTGCACATTCTCCTCTAGCTCTAGCCTGCCTTAAAAAAAACCAAAAAGCAAGAAGACCAAGGTGACATGTCTGTCACTTCCCTCTGAGACATACTACACGCCGTAAAACACTTCAATCTCCACTTGTACTTTGAGTAATTTCCTTTTTGGCGTGGCTCCTCCTTCAAGATTTTTCAGGTAAACAGCATGAGATTACTGTATGTCATATAGAGTAGAGAGCATGGATGATTTTATTTCACCATTCTGATGAAATAGAAACCACAGTTAATATGCTTCATTTAACGGTGATTTGAGCATCAGTATAAGAATGAGGTATCACAAAGGAATCCTAATATCAGGAAAGTCTTGGTAATCTACATGATGTCTTCATATAGTAGATTTTACATTAAAACCTCTATGTCCAGAAATTGCTGTTCCATTCCAGGTAGTCAAAGTTTCCCTATATGTCTCTGTCTACACAAGTGCATCATGGTGGTGTCTGTTTTTCTGTGAGTTTCCTGAGGCTAAAGTTTTTTGGCTTGGTAACAATGTGGTACAGAGGTGGTTAGCTTAAGACAATTGATTCTTCCTCTGATTTTGGCTGAGCACTTGTATGGCTCTCAATTCAGAGTCAAGGAGAGAAGAAAGAGAGAATTGAAAAGACTAGAAGGAAGGAGGGCTTCAGGGGAGGGGTCAGAGAAAAAAAAGATACCTGACAAAACACTACTTTGAAAACCAACATTGTCAGGACAATCATTGTCACTGGATTTAAAGTGGCACAATTTAAAATTCATAATGAAATCTATTTTCACTGTGAAATACAAAGATTTTGAAAAGATTTTTCTACTGCAAAAATACGAATGCTGTGAAATAGATGTTTCTTTTTTCTCCTACATTATAACCTCTGAGGGTAACTTTACCCTAAATTATGTGAAGTTGTAATTATCAGCCATATCCAATTAAAAATGCTAAGCCGGTTTCATCTTGAAAGAGAGACACTGACAATATCTAAATATGTATATAGATGATAAATTAGTTATTGTCAAAGTTATCGCCACTCATTATTGTGCTTATACAACAGTGTCATCTAGTGGACACTGGTCAGGCAGGTTGTAACCAAGATTCCTGACGGAGCTTATTTAAAACGAGCTGGCCGTAGATGAAAATAGGCTTTGTCTCTTTCAGTTCCCTGAAACGAAAGCAATTTAAATCATTATTTCTAATCCAGGTCATCACTTCAATTTGTTTTTTTCGGTTTTTTGTTTGTTTGTTTGTTTTTGCCAGCATAGCAAAAGAACGGAAAACTTTTTGTGCCTACAGAATGAAATTTCAAGAATTTCTTTTTATTTTGACTTTTAAGATAGCAAAGAACAAAAGAAAATGACAAAATTGCTATGAAGGGTAGATGTCAGTATATGTATAGTAGTCAGAAGGAGAAAGTTGGGGCTGAAAGGTTATTGAATAAGTGTCTGGTCTTGAAGTGAACAGAGGCCACATCAACAACAACGACAAAACAAAGGAATTGCAGAATATGGGAGTTCTGTTGTTTTATTTCCAAAGATTTGCCATGTCCTTAGTTATCTTTTTTACACATTTCCGTAGAAGAGATATTGCTTTTAGAACAGAATTTTTCAAAAGCCCATGTTTTTTAATAAAAGCATTAATTGCCACTTATTATGAATAATATATTTCTGTTTGATCAAAGCCACTTAGGTTTAATTTTTCCCCAACTAATCACACACTGCAGACACATAATGGCACTGCAATGAAGTCCACATTTTTCCTCATTCTCTGACTTTTTGATAGAAAAATATGGAAATCCTGCAGTTGCTGAAAGGATGCGAAAGTTAGGCTTTATAGGATATCCTAAAAATAAATATAAACACATTTTTAAAACTCCAGTTTAATATCTTGTCAATTTTTTACAGTAATTAGGCAGCTATAAAAGGCTACATGTTTTGTATTCCAAAACTACTAAAAAGTAGAGGATTATTTTAAAGCGCTTTTCGTTTTGGAGATAAGGGAAAAGGCATGTTAAGGCTATCAAAAAGTATAAAGTTTCATTATTCAAACATCTAGTTTTAGGCTCATGTTACAGGTTCTCTAAATTGAATGTTTTATTCCAATTTGATAACTTTAATAATACTATTTGATTTGGACATGTTTAAGTGATACCATAAAAATAGATGCTATTAAGTTTATCTCCATTTGATTTGACAATGTATTTTTTCCTCTCTTTTTAAGACATTTCAAGTAGAGCTAGAATTGAATGTTTAACATGATCTAGTATGGTGATTTAGAAAAAAAGGGCACGGTACTATACTGATGTTAACTGAAGATTATCATTCTGTATTTGTCTACATTATTATGAAAATATTCAGTTGTTAAGATATAGTCATTTACCAATTTAAAGTAATGTAAAGGTTAACAAATTTGAACATTAACTTGAAACAGACTATTATTTCTTTAGTAAGCAGAAAGTACTACTTTTATTTCACCTTTACTTTTTAACAGTGTGATACAAATAAATTGAGTAAAATGCCATCTGCATTGTGTGTGTAATTTGTATTGAATATTAATTTAAAATTAGAGTGCTAGTGTTTCAAAATAGAATATTTACATTGATTGATTCATAGTTTCTGTGTAAAATTCACTAGTTCTTTCTGTGTAAAAGCTGCATAAGCAAAAGTGGTTGATACTTTAAGACATATAAAGTGTACATAGGGCATGTTCATTTGACATCCTGAATTTTTAAATTATAAAACTTGTAAATGAACATAGTAGAAGTTTGCAAGTTATTTGGGCCTTTGAGGGAAAAAGAATATCTAGACTTTTGGTGACACCAGATGAAGATAAATTCTTTCCAAATTTGCACTTTCTTCTCTTTTTTTTTCAAAATCAGTTACTTTTTACTCACTCAAAATTAACAAGTCATAGAATTGAACTGGTAGCTGATAGGCAAGGCCCAGGTTTGGTTTTCTGGCTCAATCAATATATAGTGAGTATTTACTAAAGTCTATGGAACACATTGTGGGTGGGGTAGGAAGTGTGGGATACACAATCCACAGCCTTTTCCAAGCTTCAATCTACTTGATGAGATAAAACATACATGAATAAGAAATTAAATAATGATGCAAGATTTAAATAACAGTTAAATCTGAAAATAGATACGTCACAGACAGGTTTATACTCATTTATTACAAGAATAGTCCAGGAGCAGAGAGACTCTTCTATATGTAAGGGGGATATTTTGTAGAAAAATCGTGAACAACAAATTTCTAATGAAGGTCTTTATAGGGCAGAGGTACAATTAAGAGAAAGTAAATTATACTTGTAACATCATGGTCCATTTCTTTTGTTTTTGATAAGTGTTTTTGGGTTTGGTTTTGTTTCTTAGGCACGGTCTCCTTACACTGCAATCTTTCTGTCTAGGTGCCCTGAGTAGCTGGGACCATACACGTATACTCTGTATGTCCTGCTTTTAGGGTGTCTGGACATTCCACCTGAACCTCCCAGGTGGCCTCAGTCTGCACTATTGTGGCTGGATTTTCACAGATATTTTAGTAATAACTAGATGCCAACATTTTGCTGTAAGTGACTTGAATTCTATGAAAATTATCAACTTTCTTAGGAAAATAATTTCCAATGTTTGTCCCTCTAGTAAATACTACTCAGCAGAGAAGCAGCACAATTTGATTGTCTACACTACAAAATGTCAAATGAGACTCCTGTTGTCTCTACAAGATACTAGTTATTGAGGAACCAGAAGTCTAATAAATGTAAGGCAATTGTTCGGTCATTTTTTTGAGTTACGGATTACTTGGAAAATCTAATCAGTATCATGAAAGTTCCTGAACAAAGTTAAAAAGTGGCATCTTCATAAAATATTATTTTGCTGTTCAAATTATGTCTCCCTATTTTGTTTTATTCTTTAAGTATCTGAACATTCTACCTTCTTCCACAATAGGGAAATAAACATATTTATTAAAAGTGAACATTTCTATGTATTAGTCTATGCCAGTTACCTAATAGCATAGAGATTTTCATATTATTTTTTAGTAATTCACTTTTTTTGTTTTCTGATAAGATCATAATTAAATTATCTATGTAAAACACCAATATAATATTATATTAAAAGCTAATCAATTTTTATAGTATTACCTCAATAATTCATGGTTCAAGGTAATGACTGAATGATATTTCTTATTTTGTTCTTTCCATCTACCTTAACCATGGTTATTTAGATTCCAGAGTAACTTTATTTTAGAAATTAATTTTCCCAGGTGCATTTTCTGTCATCTGATTTTTACTTTCAGTCTAATAGTCTCCGTTTTCATGGAGCAAACATTATTCCATACTTTACTAGACACTTCTGTTTTAGGTAGATACAATAGAATGACACTATAGAGTTTAAAAATAAGGGATGTATATTCCTAGGAAGGAATAAAGGAACCAAAAAGCATTCTTACTTAGACTTATTTTTTTAAAACAAACTTTGAATTTAAAATGGTGGTTTCTAAAATTGTTGCAGGACAGATTGTAGAGCATATTTAAGAACTTACAAGTTGTTGTTGGGAAATTCAGTCATTCCATGCTTTTGATTCACTTATTCTTTCCATCATTTATTCAATGAATGTATATTGATTAGTACAGGAACTCTGCAGGGCCACATATTTATCTGAAAAAGGTAAAAGGTCAATTAGAAACACATGTAAATCAATGTGTATAAACTCCATGTGCTACGACTCATACCGTGGCTAAAGGGCTGTAAAGCAGGGAATCTCTTACCAGTGTCTGCCCCTCTGGGAACACCCCAGGACTGAAAAATTGTTTTAATAGTGTCATTGTGAACCTAGAGAGGCCCACATCACTGATCACCCCTCAGAGTTCAAATCAGAGTCTCCGATAATTCATTAGCACACTTTTAAATTATAACAGTTTTTGTTTTACTTCTGCTTGGTGTATAAAATTAGAAAATTGTAGATGAGTTTAAGAAGCAAATTCATGTGGCCACAATCTAACACCCAAGAAAGAAGACTCTCTGGTGACATTTTGTTTATTTTCTCTATTATATCTATGTCTATATTCCTTTCTCTAAATCTATATACATACACGGTTTTAGAGATTTTTTTTCCATAATTGAGACCATACTGTGAAATAAGTTTTTTTCCAACACATTTTCAAATGAACCCAACACATTCTTCAAATGAATCTAAAATACAGTGTTTATATGATCTGGGCTTGGAGAAAGCAAGTCTTTCCTAAAGCAAATCTATGGAGAGATAATCCAAAAGGGCACTGAGGAAGCACTTATTCTTATAAGCCTAAAGACCGTCCATTTCCAGGACTCAGGGGAGAGTTTTGTTCATTGTGTGCCATTATGCTAATGTCTTCATATTGTGTTACTTGAGTGTTTGAACTCAACTGCAGACAGCTCTTTCCTTTATGCTCTGGGGAGACTCAACCTCAAGTGCATAATCCCCAGCCCAATCAGACTTCTCCACCATGACTCTGGGAGCATGAGTTCTTTGATGTTTAAATATGGCTCATACCATTGCTCTTTTGAATGGAATGCAAGTTATAGCCAAATTCTACTCATCTTGGAACACTGTGCAGTACTAGCATATCCGCCGAGCACTCAGTTTGGTGGAAAGGAACATTTTTCCCCCAATACTGATTGGTGTTTCTTGAGAAGAGAATATTAGTTGGGAAATTGTATTGGTGGTGGTGAGGCAGAGACAAATGGTTTCCTGGGCTGATACTGTGTAGGGCCGGGAATGGCCAACTCTAAAAGCAGGTAGCCTTCAAGATAAAGCAATGATTAACAAGACCCAGCCTACAATACAAGCTTCTGTGTGAGGAGGCCTAGTAGTTGAGGTAATAAAGTTGATTCCAGGACAGACAACCATTTAATGGAGTGAGGATCACTCTACTGTTAACAAAGATGACTTGACAAAGAATGTTTTATAAATAATATATATATATATAATTTAAAATTATATATATAATTATATAGGGCATGAGTGCTCTCCAGAGAAAGAGAGACAGAAAGTGACAAAGCACCCCCACTGGGCAGATGGCTATGCTGCAATCCCTTCTCCATTCTCCTCTGTGGATTTTGGGCACTCACACACATACACACCCCACTGATGTTTTTTTAAGATGTTAGGTTCCAGATTCAAACATCACTGTCAGCAATGTGGGCTCCAGAAGCCTTAATCACCACGCCACAAGTTGACTCCATTACATTTTCACCAGGTCATAAACCTGAAAAATTGTATATCACACACACCAGCTCATAGTCCTAGTCCCCTATTTAGCCACTCAGGGACAGCTGCTAACCCACTCTTCTTCTCTCTGCAACCTCAGAGCCTTTTTCCTTGAAGTCCAACCCAGGTGACCCATAATCCACAAAAAAATTTATTTTTGGCAAAACTCTTGGTTTTAGCATTGCGCAACTTTTTTTTTTTTTTTAAGAATTATTTTATTTAACTCTAATTTGACTAGAGAGGGACAGAGAGAGAGCAAGTGCAAGAATGAGAACAAGAGAGAGAGAGAAAGCAAGTCACCAGGTCTGGGACTTGAATCGTGGTTGGCCATGTGGGAATCTAGCACCTTTAACCACTGTACCATCTGCCAACTCCAGCTTTGTGGAATTTCTTATTGGTATGTAAAAGTAGTTTTAAAATTCAGTCTTCTGATGCATTTTTCTGGCTGCCAATTATTATTGTAGATAGTTATAGCTCTTCTTCCCAAGATTGACCCAAGAGTGTGAACAAGATGCTTCGTCATCATGGTCATTGCCTGGCTTTTCTCCCTCTACCCACCTCCAGTGTGACTTAAGAGACTTCCATCAGAGAGAAGATTATGAGGGTCCACATCTATCCATGATGCAGTTCAGCACAATAAATGGAGATGTAGATAACTTTGTTTCTGCCAGCCTCAAAGGACTCTATTGTGATCTGAGAAGTATTTCATGATGAGTAAAGTCTTTTTACAAGCAAAATGAGAAATAGTGATTGACTGTTTTTAAAAAATAATTGGAATAATAATAATAATGATTGGGAAACACAGTGAAAAGATATTGAATAATGAAGTGGGGAGATTAATGTCTCTGTATTGACTGACATGTATGGCATCCCCTTTTGAAAAAGCAATGTAATACAGTATAAAGTTATATGCAATCCAATGTAATATGCATATAAACAAGATTATGATGATAATAATTAAAAAAAATCATGTTTCCTGGATTCTCAGTAGCAAGCCCACACTTTGTAGGAGCCATATGAGAGGTCCAGTTTGTAAGCTCCAGCCACCACACACAGCCCATTTATTGGGCTCTGCTCTATGTCTGTGGGTATTAGCACACTGGCAGCTCCCGCAGATCTGCTGGACCTTCACATTCTATAATCTCAAGATTACGTCTACCCACTGTTGTAACTTCACAAAGTTAATGTACGTTTTTAATGTGGTCATAATGTAAGTATTACGTGAGCAATAAATATTTTAAATGTAATAAACACTCCAATTACTAGAAATGGACAAAAATTCATCTATACCTTTAGCCATCTGGGATGTAATTAACTTTGTGAAAGAGCTAGTGGTTACTCGAGAAGCAAAATAAAGAAGCAAAACATTTAAGGGACATAAAAAAAGAAAATTATCTACTGATGAGAACATGTATGATAATATCTTTAACTGGATTAATATCCATGGCATTCATGCTGGGAAAATTCATTTTATAATCTGTAATGATATACAGTGATAGAATGCATAAAATAAATTTTCAAAAAATTTTAAAAAAGAGTTAGTGACACAAGAGAAATTAGGGACTTTAGGTAGCTGGTGGTGACGTTGTGTTTCAACACCTGGAGAAACACCTGGAAGTCATGTATAAAGGTGTATTCATATTCAGTAGGGCAGTACACTGTACTCAATTTTCTCTATTATATTTCAATACATGAAAAAATATGTCCCAGGTAACATGTAGACAACTTACAATTATTTGCTATACTCTGTTAAAATTTTAATTTTTTTTTCAAAAGAATATGGTAACTTAAAGGTTTATTTAGTTGTTTAATTAAATTCTACTGAGTCACCATAGAATGTCTAATACAGTTCCTTAGACGAATATGTTCAAATAATTATAGATGATATAGGTATACATATAGTGACAGGGATATGCTATATAAATCCAGGTGAGTCATACACACATATGTGTCTGTGTGCATATATATGTGTGTGTATATGTATATATTCAAACATATATATATATATATATACATATATACACATATACATATATGTGTGTGTAAATTTTAATAACATTCTGGAATTGTATTTGTGTGTATACAACAGTGAGTATATCCATTTTAAGATATTAATATATTATAAAATATATAAAATAGTATATGTAACATGATATTTTTATTATATATAACCTGCAGCAAAATAAGTAATATATTTGTCATTCTACATAATAATTTTATAAATTATTGTATATTACATAAGCATACTATATATATTTATATATACAAACATATAACTTCAGAATGTGATTATAATTTTTATCAATTAAATTAGTAATTATATATGTAAACTAGCTATTTTGAGTTAAATGTTAGTTCCTTAAGATTATATCATTAGGGCAACAGATAAAGAAAATACTTTAAACTGGCTCACTTTTGAGGATGTATTCATTCTTTTAGTCTACATATATTTAGTAAACTCTGCTGGAATGTGGGAACACAAAGAGAAATAAAACAGGAATGCCTTCCAGGAATTCAGTCTACTAGGAAAGACAGGCATGTAAATACATAAGTTCTTGGGATATAATAAATTCAATAAATGAAGCCTATACAAAGTAAAATCATAGCAAAAAGGAAAAAAGATGTCTTTTCTTTCTCTAAAGGGCTACAGAAAAGTTTGGTAGGAAAGAGCCTCCTGAACAAGTTATTGAAATAAGAGGAGGAAAATCCGATGAAAATTTGAGGAGGAACAGTCCTCAAGGCAGAGATAAAAGCCAATGCTGAGACCTGGAAGTTCCTGGTTGTTTCCATCAGCAGCTGCCAGAAGGGTGGCTGCAGAGGCCGGCACCTGAGCACTGCTCGAGGACATGGGAGCTGCTCCTCAGGATGCCCAGAGGCTCCCTTCTGGACTACCTCTCTTCCTCCTCACTGCCTCATTCTAACCCTCTACTCCATTTTATTTCTATTTAATCTCCCCCCTCCCAGACCAGAGCTGCTTTGTGTATAAACTGCCTGCTTTCTTCACATATTTATACACCACGCTTGGACAACTCAGTGACAACGTAGTTTTAGGTAAATCAAAGCTGCTTTTGTTTATTTGTTTGTTCGTTTGTAATAAATCACACCGCTGAAAAACTCAGTAGCAGCGGTAACTTCAGTTTGCTCTCCAGACTTCTACTTTAGCTATTTGAGTATATTCACAGATTACCACCGAAGCAGAAGTGAAAAGGGAGAGTTACTCTGCCACTGTCTAAATGTTTCATTCTTTCCTGTTAATAACCTGTATATCAATTTTTAAAAATGTTCTTATAATGTAAGCCATAATCTCAAAAGACCATAGGGCCAGGCAAGTAGCATATATTGATAGTCACAATAAAATGAGGCACAAGCTTCATATAAGTGACAGTTATCACTGAAAATCAGCGCAGGGGGAAAG
>NW_006206544.1:3198873-3205912 GCF_000334495.1 Tupaia belangeri chinensis
AGAGTGATGTGAGGTTTCTGGGAAATAAGAGTACACGCCATTCCTAAGGTAGACCCTCTACTAACGTCAGCAGTTGTTACCTAATGGGCATATGATCTGCATTTATCGACGTTTGGATTTTTTTAAGAGAAGCCAGAGATTCAGATTTTTATGTGCAATCTCTCAATTTTCTCATGTGGTCATCAAATAAAACTTTTCACAATCATATGGAACAGGTCAATTTAAACATGTCTAAGAGCCACACAATCTACCAGTCCACTAATTTATAACGTGTTTTAGAGCTGAATGTTACTTACTTATATACTGTGTTCTCACAGTAACTGACGAATTCTTTGGGGACAAGAACTATTATCTTGTAAGTCTTTTTGTATAACCAAGAGCTCAATCAACAATTATTGTGGATTTCAAATTGGAAGACAGATTCCTTTCAAGCCATAGATTCTCTGATCGTCTTCCTCGACTTACGTGATTAGTTGTACTTTTGTAGTTTGGAAAAGATTATTTGCACAGTAATGATAAAAATATTAATATTTTCTATTTATTCGCAAGTTGCTGGGAATGCTCCTCTCTCCCTTAAATTCTGATACGATTTATTCTGTTTAATTACACATTGATTGAGATTTTATGTCTGGGTTCAGCTCACAGATTTCCTTCTTTCTAGACGATTGACTGTTTCCTTTCTGAATCTCTCTTTCTCCTTAAGTGAAATAGAGGTGATAGTGGCATTTACCTTATAGGCTTGTTTGTGAAGATTTTAAGTGAGATTAATTTGGGGAAAACAATGTCTGATACAATGTCCACAATGTGATTCTCATTGGTGTGGTTGTTACAGTCGGATCAACTGTAGACTCCAAAAGGAAAGTCTATTTGCAAAGAAATTACGTTAAAAGAATTAATGTCTCCCCTTTCCATCAGAGATATTTAAACCTGGGATTCACTTGATTTCTATGCTTAGACGTAAATGAGGTTTTAATATATCAAACATCTGCTAAAAGTAAAACAAAACAATATAACCACCATCACAACAAAGCCGATATTCATTATCTGAGGAGCCAGGCCCTTAATATCTTTCATTGTCACTTAAGTATTCTTCACATTGTAATTGTGCTCATAACCCTGACATTACCAATCTTCCACGTACGCCAAAGAGAAATAGACCTCCGAGTTTCAATGAAATCAGAATGACACCTCCTCAGTCGTCGCTCGGACTACCTTGGGTGGCATTGCAATATGACTGTGTTGGGTGATTACAACATGTTCTCTCCTCTGGGGAAGATGAGAAAGTTCCATCTTCTGGCATTGGGCTTGTCTTCACAGCAGCCACACCTTTTCATGTGATTCTTTTTAGAATGTAATGTCAGAGTGAAGCCAACAGAGAAAAGTTCCAACAAATGGGATTGCCATAGCAACACCCTACATTTTTCATCAAGTTTGTTCTTGTGTGGATCATCACATTAAAGCTTGTTTTTCAGCTTAGTGAAAGCCATGTCTGTAATCTTCAGTGTGAAAATCTCTTTGGCCCATCCAGAAGTTAAAAATAGAAAAGAATAATTTGAA
This sequence comes from Tupaia belangeri chinensis, assembly GCF_000334495.1. Classification (NCBI taxonomy): domain Eukaryota; kingdom Metazoa; phylum Chordata; class Mammalia; order Scandentia; family Tupaiidae; genus Tupaia; species Tupaia belangeri. The sequence continues at coordinate 3,200,431 of NW_006206544.1, forward strand.
TTATTTCATGAACCTAAAAATCTGGAATTATAGCTCCTGCACAGATGGAATTAACTTGTAGAACACTGACATGTGCCACCACTTGAATTTCCCCCCTTACGATTTCACATTGGATTCAGTACTTCTCATTATGACTTGCTATTTGTCGAGAGCTGACCCATGTATTTAGTTCTGAACAAAACGGTAAGAGCAGTACTCATCTCCTTCAACGGAAAGAGGTACAGAAGCATCCCATTGAAAAGAATATGGACAAAGGTTTTTGTGTGTGTGTGTCTGTGTATTATGTACAGCTGTGTGCATGTGTCACTTGCTTATTTATGATAACTGAATAATTAGTTTACCTTAGATCTTGCATGGCCAATAAAGCATTCTATTTTAAAATGTTTGCATTTGAGAGTTTTCTTTGTGGGGAAATAGCACATTTTTTTTATAAGAACACTCAGAAAAGTAACTTTATACATTAAGTGTTTTTTAAAAGATATTATTCCAAGATTTCAAAATAGTGCTTATCTAGAAGGCTAGCTTTTCTGTTCAAATCCTTAATGTGGAAGCAGGACTTGTGAAATGTAAAGAAGATGAATGCGGAGATGCTTTACCCTATACTCTATGGTAGTTACCATAAAAATCAGATGTAATTTTAATGCAAATGAATAGTCAAATTTATAATTGCATATTCTTTAGTTTCTATAATAAGTGAATAACAAATGCTTGCTAAAAACATTTCGCATGTTGCACTTTAAGATCACACTTGGTTATTAATCACAAAAAACTTAAAGTATAAGTAAATAATATTGAAAATATACTTCACTATTTTTTTCACCTATAGGATAATGCATATTTGTCATTATTATCCAAAAATATAAACTTGAACAAATATTAAATTAAAATATACCTTATTGTCATAAAATTGTTACCAAGAATTTACAGAATTAATGAGGAATAAAAAGATAAACCTGTAGACATACAAGATTAGGTTGGTTGATATAACATTTTTTAAGTAAAAAAATTTAAGCTACCTATTAATTAGTCCATAAAATTATATGGATAAAGTCAATCATTTTCAAAAACAGATTTATTTTTATTTTTATCAATACTCTTGAGTGAGAACTTTGTTTTATACAATAAAGAAGCTCTACTATTATTAAATTTTAAATATTCCTTCTCTGGCCCTGACACAGACATAGTCATGCAGTCGATGTATTTTCTCAGCCCTTGGCAATGGTACATACAATTTTAATCATAGATATTAATTCTCTTCTTTAAACCACTAGCCCACCCCTTCTCTATTACTTCACACTGGTATTTATTTCACCGCCACAAGCCGTGGTGCATGGAAAAGAAACTACAGGTATTCATGATTTTCCTGCTTTGGCCTCAGTGAGTCAAATTTGCACTTGTACATTGTGAAGAGGTAAAAATTCCAACGCTTCATCAGAAGCTTATCATCGTTTGACCTCCATGTTGAAGGGATTACACCTTGTGTAAGTTTGGCATAAAGATATCAACTAGCAGGGAGGGACAGCAGCAGGTGCCAGGGAAGATGGCTGTAACATTGACAGCTGTGAATAACCTACGCTCTTAGGGAAAAGCCAGCGTTGCACACTATAACCCTACCCAACACTCGAAAGATAAGGCTCTGCAATGAAAAGGCCAGAAATTCAATTGTTTTCAAATGACATAGTAGGTTACAATATTTTTGTCAGCGATTACTTTGTCACAAAATCCTTCTCCCCCACCCCACCCCGGCAGAGGTAGTGATAGAGACTCGTGGCTTTTCCAAAAATAACCTTTAATTATAGTTTTTGATCTTGACATTCTCAAAAAAATGCCCTACTGGCTAGTGTTCTGTAAGTACCATCTGTAAGTTTTGATCATAAACTAACTGGTCTTAGAATCTGCCTGGCAAAAAGCATTCAGAGTCATTTTGGGAAAAGTCAGGCATAGTCAATTTTCACAGTCTTGAAACTTGAAATCATTTCCTCCAGCTTTTGGGAGAAAAAAAATCTGGCATGATATTCAGTGATAGAATTTTCAAACAAAAATAGAAGGAAAGCTGGAATATAGCAAAAAAAAATTAAAAAAACAAGATACTGTAGAAATCTGAATATACTATAAGTGGCATTTGTCAAAAACAACAAGAAAGGAATTTCAATTATATCATCACAGTTACCCCCTCTTACTTATACATAAAATACGATCATTTATATTTCCAAAGTATATCTAAGAATGGAAAGGAAATTAAAAAATATTTAATATTATGACATGAGAGGACTTCAAAAAGTTCATACAAACAGGATTAAAGTACATAGTTAGAATATTTTGGTGCAAAGAGTTTTGGAATCATGAAGAGCTGCTGCTGCTGCTGCTGCTTTTTTTTGTTTTGTTTTTAAGAGCTTTTGCCTTAGGGCATGTGCGCTCACCAGAGAGACAGAGATAGAGACAGCGACAGGAAAAGTGAGAAATCACGCCCCGGGGAGTATGGCCACATTGCAATCCCTTCTCTTCCATTCTCTCAGGATCTTGGACACACACACACACACACACACACACACACACACACACACACATGTGCCTGGCATGAATTTCAAACCACTGAGTCTGGGACTTGAACCACGGTCAGCCATATGTGAGCCCCCTGACATAACCACTGTGCCATCTGCTGGTTCCCATGCAGAGCTTTTTCATAAAATACATTTTCCACAAAATTTTCAGATCCCTCACATCAGTAACTATGAAGAAACCATTGCATAGCATCTTTGAATTATTGGGGCCTTAATAAACAGTTGATATGGCTCTCACGAGGGAAAAAAACGAAGGGTGAAGACGCCATTTTCAAGCTCTCTATATTAGCTTAATGCTAGGTCATGCTAACCTGCTAATAAGGCCAGCGCTTAGTGTTATTAGAAATAATAACACTGCACATTCACCTTAGTAGTGAGCTGCTTGAGAAGCTGGTACTTCTTTGAACAGTCTCAGTGACTAATTAAGACTTTGACAAAAGTGCTTCCTGGGAAAATGTGATGATCTGTAACAAGTGGTATTTACAGGAAAACTACTGCTGTGTTAAACTACTTCATTTGCCTTTATTGTTCACTCTGTTAACTATAAATTTCTTAAGTATGAAGCATATTATAAAATATCCTTTAAATAACAAAACTCTTCCTCTGTTAATATCTTATAAAACTATATCCCCAAAGAATCCTGGGGTGTTACACTTGTGTCAGTCGGAGAACAATGCACACACATACTTTCTTAGAAGGTCGAGTCCTGATGGAATAGTCACCTGTAGTGCCCTAGAATTAGAGAATTAGCAAGGACTGATTTTTGAAAAAAGTCCACACTTGTATTTTTTTTTTTAACCAGAAAACAAACACCAATGCTCATTATAAATAAATAAAATTATTTTAGGAGATGTAGTTTATGGGTCACATGATCTTCTGATCTCTATACTAATGACTCCAATATATCTTTCTGGAAATGGACCTAGAGTGCTATAATTACTGCCCCGGTTTCCATCCCGAGTTCTATTTCTAGTCCTAAGTGTGCTAATTTAAAGAAATGGAAAAACATATCTTTTTTCACTCATACCCGCTTTTTCTTGTACAAATGTGTATCAACAGAAAAACCATGTTTAATATTTTTAAAAAGTTTATTTACCTATTTTTTCATGAGTAGGATAGGGAAAAAAAAAAAAGGTAGAAAGATAGACAAGATCTCCAACAGGCTCCCCACACTGCCGTCCATGCAGATCCCAGCCAGCCTTACTCAGGCATACACACACCCACCTGACATGCACACGGCTCGGGTGACGGGGGAGGGGGGCCTAGCCAGAGAACCTGGGACTTTCTTATGTAGACCCAGTTGTGTTACTCTAACAGGAAAGAACAAATACTTCTTTAACTCTCTCTTTTTTTTTCTTTACTTTATTCCTCTGTCTTATTTGAAGGGTTAACTGGTGAGTATAGCTTCTGTAACTAATGTACTCTGTAACTGTTGTAACAAATAAGGTCATAAATATGTCTGTTTGGTTGGAAGAGGAAACTTAGTCACTTGTTTTAGACAATAGTCATGAAAATGCAACCAGGACAGGGACTAGAGTCCCAGGCACAAAAAAATCTTAAGAAATTAAAAAAATATATAATTTCTCAAGGGAAACATTTTAACACGCTAACTTGGAAAAACTGTAATAATGTTATCATTTAACATAATAGTGACTCAGATGTTTAGATAGGTATATATAAAAAGATGCTGTATTGCAGCTCCCCTTAATCTATCAATGTGAGTCACAGGTCTGAGTTGGCAGATTCAATATCACTGTAAAAATATAGACAGGGTCATAAATGTCATGTAAAAGGAAAAGGTACACAGAACAATTTTGGAAAAATCATGAGGGTAAAAGTAACACTAAACTAGCCTAATGTGTATTATAAATAACAATGGATAAACAGAAAGTGTAATGGTATATAAAATGCCAGAAATTTCTGTTCTGGGGGTTGGTTGTGGGCTTGTTAGCTTTTGGCCACCCCTGTGCTCGAACACAGCTAAATAAATTCTGCTTTTCCCCCTCTTTGCTTGGCCTCTCGATCATTCATAAGAGTGGCCTCTTTTCTTAATATTAAACAGTACTATGCTAGGCTAAGGCTAGTAATTACTGTGCTAGGACCAACCCCGTAGTGCAGTGGTTGGGTATTGTGCATTGGAATCCAGAACCCACATGGCCAGCTTCTGGAATCCTAGCCCAGTAGCTTGAAAGACCCTTCAGGAGCATGTCAGTGCCTGTCCCAAATCCTGATGAGAGAGAGGGAATGGATTGCGGTGTAACTAAGCCCCACTGGGCGAGAGCAAGTGCATATGCCTTTGGGCAATAAGCAATAATAATAATAAAAAATGTTCTCATCTGTAGTTATAACTCAATGAGAGCCCACAACTTTCAGCAGCTGTGCTAGGTATGTTCATCACCATCATCACACAATTAATGTTTATGGAGCCATTATCTGGGAATATACTCTATGTATGCTGTCCGTTTAAAACCCCACAAACTCATAAAGGCCCATAATTAGTAAGAAATGGAGCCTAAATTCAAGTTGAGGCCTGTCTACTGGAACTTAGGAGCTCCTAAATATTGCATAATAAGTTTTAAAATTGCATGCATTCCCCAATCCTCCCAAGTCGTCAATTTTCAAAACTAACTACAGAACCCAACGTATTTTGGAGCTATCATCTCACAGCTGTGTGTATTTGAACCAAGACTCTCTACATCACAGCGTTAGCTCCTCTTCAGAGCTCCTTTCTCTAGGGGTAGACCCAAAAAAACCTCATATATCATATTTTATAACATTTTAAAAAAAACTTACCAGTGACTAGAGATGCGGGAATGGCTCATATCACATGATGACGCATTGCCTAGCTTATCAGCCCTGCCATGTTCCTCCCTCTTTCTCATTCTTACCTCTTTCCTGTGACAATAGCAGCTCCCCCCCCC
>NW_006206544.1:3206216-3218799 GCF_000334495.1 Tupaia belangeri chinensis
CCCGCCTTATCTCTGGATGAGTAAGACTCTACACACCCGGGACTCTCTTTGAGGACTGAACTTTGGAGAATGTACTCAAGTCCCAAGTGAGCTTATGAAAGAAATTTTTCAGAACAAATTCATTATTCTCCCTGGAGGAAATCGTGGTGAATATAATTTTCCCTACCTCTCATGTATAATTCACTTGAAAGTATTCAAAAAGTAATAGCATTTTAGTTTCTGAGAATATGCATAGAACACTTTCTCAAAACCCATGTATTTCTTTTATTTAAAAAAAAAATTCCAGAAAGTGTGTGTGCTTACCAGAGAAAGAGAGTGAGAGAGAAAGAAAGTGACCCTAGGAGACAGTTAATGCTGCAATTCCTTGTTCTCTATCTCTCCCTCCTTCCAGGATTCTGGGTTTCATGCTTGCTTTCAGCCATGTTGGATCCAATTTCCTTAACCATCACACAACTGGATGGCCCAACAAGGTGGCTAAGAAGGTTTTTCTATATACTCTTATTAAATGCAGGCCATGTATACAACATTTCTGTTAAAGGCAGGTGAGAAAAAAAGAAACCAAAACCAAGGACAAAAGAGTCAGCATTTATTCAAGGTCAACTGCACATTGAAAATGCTGTCGAGTGAACACTAAGAAACACAACCTGGGCAGGTGGAGAATAAGAAGCTGCATTCAGCCACAGTGGGGCATGCTGCTAGGACTCAGGCTCTGCAGGCTAGGGCCACATTGGGGCCAGGTTCGATTCCTTATCCAACCTGAAGGCTGGTGCACACTGTAGTCCCTATCACTCAGGAACCTAAGGAGGAGGAGCCTAAGCTCAGGCTGTTCTGGGCAGCATAGTGAGACCCTATCTCAAGTCAGGCACAGTGGCACACATCTATGGTCCATCGGGGAGGCCGAGGAAGAATGATCATGAAAGGTCAATATCCCATCTTGAAAAACAAACTTGATTATTCATCATTTTTACCCTTGATCTTTGTCTAGAAGTACAATGAAGAATTTGAGAAGCAATCTACCCAAATCGTTCCTTAATTTTCCTAGAATTTAAGAGGAAAGTTTCCATAGAATCTGGAGTAAGAGTAAGACATAAGACAGATTTAAAAAAAAAATACCTTGAAAAAATTTTCCAGTTTCTATTTGGCTTTTCTAATCTCCTTTTCTAAGAGTACATTTGGAAGGAGAAATGAAAGGGTAAAAAGCTCAGTTAGTATAGGATTAATTCCAATTTGAGCAAGAGTAGAAGCTAATAGCATCCCATTTCTCAAAATGGGATTGAATACACTGAAAGTTATTCAGTATGTGTCACAGACAGGGTATTGAAGACATCGGCCATTTCCCACTGTTTTGAATATCTTAAGGCTTCCCCAACCAATTGGTCAAAGAACAAAACTATTGGAAATATTTAGATTAATTAAGTTAATTAGCAAATCAATAAAATGAAGGGGAAAGGCATAGAAAGCAACCATGGATACCAGAGACAGTGTGGGAGGAGGGTGGGATATGGCACAGGGTGAGAGATAGGGAATCAAGGATGGAAAAAAAAAGCAACATATACAGGAAACAAGAAATGGAAAATTATTTGTTGATGATAACGTGTGTGTTGATGTGCTTGATTTGAGCCAATATATAGTGTATTCTGGATGGAAAATCTCATTTTGTATTCTGTAATGATGTACAGTGAATGAATGTAAATAAATAAATTTAAATTTTTAAAAAAAGAAACAGAATACTAGTTTAGCAGAGTCTGAAAGATCTGTTCAAATTTAAAAGCAGCACAGCATTGCCAAAGGAAATTTGTTATGATTTGAATTGAAAATGACTCACAATTCCCATATCATAAAGCAAGGCATAGTGGCCAAGAGTCAGATCCCACATGACCAGTCATGATATGGATCACAGCCCCAGAGACTTGGAAAACACACCAGGCATGTATGTGTACATAGCCAAAATCCCACCAGGATGGAGACAGAGAAGGGATTGCAGTGTGACCACACCCAAGTTGGAGGATGTTTTCTGCCTCTTTATTTCTTCCTCCCTCTCCGTCTCTCTCTCTGGTGAGTGCACACACCCTCTGGCAATTAAAAAACAAAACAAAACAACAAGACATTCAGTGGAATTATAAATCTCATGAAATATTCTTCCAAGTGTATTCTTGGCACAAAGTCATGAAAGAACAGAGTCATGGCAGAGCAATAGATACAGAATGAAGCCAGTCCCAGTGAGCAAAGGGTAAGCATGAACACGGTCGCTTACAATACTAACGAAAGTACTACTTTAGTAAAATATAGGCACAGGACCAGCAGATGGCATAATGTCTATGTCGCTGGACTCCCATGTTGTCGACCATGGCTTGAGTCCCAGACCCAGTGACTTAAACTCACACTGGGATCATGTGTGTATGTGCCCAAGATCCCGAGAGAATGGAGGAGAAAGGATTGTGGCATGGCCATCCCCCCGGAGGGTGATTTCTCACTTTCTGTCTCTCTGTCTCTGTCTATCTTTTTGGCAATCACACATGCCCTGTGGCAAAAAACTCTCAAAAAAATTAAATTAAAATAAAATAAAATATAGGCATACAGTTCATTGTTTTCTTCTTTGAAGAGAAATGTACCCTTTCATTTACTAGACTAATTCTGCCAGTTATTTCCTTAACTCCATTCACAAGAACTTCCCTAGCAGTCCAGTTTCTTTCTTAAATCTTAAATCTGTATTGGTTCACCTCTTATACTTATGAATATGGTTTGGTGAGTTTTCCTTCAGTCATCCTTCTTTCTCAAGCCACTGTTCTGCCTCCCCATTCCCATCTCTCTCCTTCTCATTATCACCATACTTCTCCAGGAAGTATTTTTTGTTTCTATTACTATATTATTCATTAATTCCTTTGCATATACTAATGATATTGTTCTTTTAAAGGGTGATACTACTCTGCTATTGCCTAAGCTATGAGACATAGTTTACAAACAATACCCTTCTCCAAGGACAAGTGCACGTTGTGATACATTCTAGTACATCTACCTGTTTCATGATCAGAATTCCACCTTGAAGAAAGGCTGTATTTGAGAGTGGGGAAGACTGAAGTCAGAGAATGCTCTTTAAGGGCTTCTATCCTAGAACCTCAGCTAAAAAAAAAAAAAAAAAAATCTATTGCGTTTTCCTACTTCCTAGATGACTTTTGAGACATGTTATATTGGTGTTGGGACTAGACGGCAGAGCAGTGATAAAACACGCGGCTGAGAGGCTGACCTGCATGGAAGGGTTGCAGATTCCTATCTGGAGATCTCTCTGATACACCAGGCACAGCCCTGACCGTGTTCTATGGCTGGCTAATGCTTGGGGTGAACTACTGAATCAAAACTCTCTCTCTCTGTCGTTCATGAAAGAATTATTATTATTATTATTATTTTAAGTCAGGAGGCAGCAGATGGTGTAGCAGTTATGTTGCTGGACTCCCACATGGCCTACCTGGTGGGAGTCCCATACCTGGTGGCTTCAGAATTACACCAGCCAGAAGTGTATGCGTCCCAAAGATCCTGGGAAGAGAGTGGAAGAGAAGGGATTGCAATGTGGCCATCCTCCCTGGGGGGTGATTTCTCACTCCTCTCACTGTTTCTGTCTCTTCCCAGCAAGTGCACATACCCCAAAGCAAAAAACTCTTTAAAAAAAAAAAAGAAAGAAAGAAAGAAAAAGAAAACTGAATTTAAAAAGTTAAAAGTTTCTTAGAAAATCAAAGTGCTTATATATGTGATAATATTTACATCACCTAATAAGGCAACCTAAAATAATTACAGCTAAAATATTTGCTTGATAACTTATACTAGATTCAAAGATTTAAGCATTCTTACTACATAAAAAGGTATATCTACTTTGCTTAATATTTATATAATCAGATTCTTTAAAGAAAATTCTTCTCAGGGCCGGCAGGTGATGTGGTGGTTAAGGGTACTGGACTCCCACATAGTTGACCATGGTTCAAGTCCCAGACCTGGCAGCTTGCTTTCTCACTTTCTCTCTTCTCTCTCTCTCTCTCTGTCTCTCTTTGATCAAGTTAAAATAAATAAATAAATAAAGTTAAAATTATTAAAAAATTTAATTAAAAAAGAAAATCTCAAAAATTTATTAATTAAATTTTGTTCATTTAAATTGACCAAATGTAGAACAAAGCTTGAGAAATAATTAGATAAAGCTGGTCCAAATGGCATTTTGGCCTTCCCTATTTAACAAGCACAAACAACAAAACTTAGCTCAAAATTCAATAATACCTCCAGCCTACACATTTGAATTCTGTGTTATTTTGATGACTGTATAAGCTATTCAACACAGAAAATATATTTCTAGGGAAAATAGCAACTTTTGTTTACCTGACGTGGTGACAGTCTGAATTGTCTTAGATGCTGTGATAGGCCAAGTGACTTGGCACGCTTTAGTAGATATTAAGCGGTAGTCAGTTAGATGCAGATAAATGTAAAAAACATGTTCATGTATTTCATGTTTTCATGGTAGCTCCCACCCTTCCCTCACTTCATTTGGCCACTGAGGGAAACGTAATAACTCTGCTGATAATGAAGATCTTACTGTGGTAAAAAGCCCTATCTTCACTGCTCATTGGGGTCTAGTTTTTATATTGCTTTGATAACTCTAAATCTTAAAACTGCTTTCTAGGGCAAATTCTGCCCTCCAAAACTTAATTGGGCAGAACCCTATGTTGACTCAGAGGGAATAAAATACTTTCAGAGTAAACTACTCACCCACTAATTTTTCCAAGGCATCAAGGTATCATTTAGTACCTGGAAAGAGGTAATTTACCACATGGGACTTTGTAGGAGTTCCTGACTGAGCAGTTTACTCCTAGGGAGAATGTAACTCACCCTGGTTCATGATAGAAGCAGCCTCCTATTATAATCAGGATTATTATCCTGCGTTTACTCCCTTTTTCTGCCTGAGTCTCTCAGTAACAGCTGGGGGCCTCATTTATAAACAACCTGTGCTGTAAAATGCCCATGATACTCACAGTATGAAAACATAGGAACATAGTTATCCTTGGGCATATTATTACTTTATTATTATTTTATATGTATTTGGTGCATTTTCTCCAGGAAGCTGAAGGCATTTCGTGAACTTTATATAACCAGTAGATATAAACCTATGCACTGTATAAGTTGTAATTATTAAATAATAATAAAAAAACAACTTGAAGGTAGAGAATTGGTACGATTTATTTATAGTTAACACGTGAGAAGGAAAGGACTTTTCAATAATCACAGAAAAATGCTAATGCGTGTTTTAAAAAAATTTTTTATACTATGGAATTAACTAAGTTTATGGGTTCAAGACCCATTGCCTAGAGTACAGCAGTCTGCTTATATTGTCTAAACAATAAATGCTAGTAACTGATCACTGAGATTATATTTTAATTGTATAAAATTGTGTAAAATGTGTTTAACCTAGATTTTTGCAGCCTATTTTTTTTCTGTGTTTCCAGGCTTAGGAAAACAACCTTTTATTGAATATTTTTATAGGTTTATTCATGTCCTCATTTTACACATGGAAACCCATTTCCACTCATTGTACCTGTCGATAGCTTCTAGATTCACAAGGGAATTAAACTCTTGAGTTGCACCTTTCTCTAAGCTTCTGATAAATGTTCAGTTTGGGCTAGGACTTAGTTCCTGAGCTTCCTACATTTTTTTTTTAACTGCCAGAGGGAACATGTGGTCACCAAAAAGTAGTCTTTCTTACCTCTGAAACACCTAACCTGCAACCCAAGATCTTTTTCCAGACGACATGTGGGTGTTGCAGCCTCGTAGTTGAGGTGAAAATGTTCCTGGGTAGGATTTCTGCTTGCTCTTTTAGTCCACACAGGCATCCTTCTCCATTTGTGCGCTGTTTCCCTGCCGTGATACAGAGTAGTAGTCTCTCTCATCGTGGTAGAAGTCAGCAGTCTTCAAAGCTTCCTTGGCCTGGTTCTGCTTCCTCGCTAGTGCTCTCTGGTGTGGCTATGCACATTTCAGCCTTGCCCAGATCGATCTCTCTGGAGCCTCTCGAAAAGCCACATCATCCCTTTTCTATGTCACTCTGGCAAGAACTCCAGGTAGACTCTCTGAGACTTGTAGGTTCCAGGACCAGCAGAAGGTGGAATGGTTACATTGCTGGACTCCTACATAATCGACCTTGGTTCCAGTTCTGGACCCGGCAGCTTAAACACTTGTGCAGAGTGTGTATGCATGCACACCCCAAATTCCAAGAGAATAGAGGAGAAGGGATTGTGGCATGGCCAGAAAGACCCCTAGGGGGTGATTTCTTGCTTCTTGTCTCTCTGTCTCTCTCTATCTCTCTGTCTCCAGTGAGCACATGCACCTATAGCAAAAAAATCTCTCTTAAAAGGAAAAAAATAAAAAGACTTCTGGTTCCTTCTATAAACACAAGAAGTAGGAGTATCTCATGAAAACCATGTTTGTATTAGTCAAATTCAGACTGGCTACTTTCTAGTATTCCAAATGGGGACTCAAGGCCAGAGCTTCCTAGCCTCTCCCATTGTTGAGTTAGCACCATCTTTATCTTCTTTCACTTCCTCCTCCCAGTCACTCTGGCTCCATTATGTTAACTCTCAAGTGGGAATCCCACACCTGACCACTGCCTTCTATAACCATCTCCTTTAACCATAAGGATAGTTCCTTGGCCTTGCTGGTCTATTGCTGCCCTAAGTAGTATCAATATCTATTAAGAACAACAGAAATGCCATGCTTCAAGAACCCCATGGATCTCCGAACTCCGAATGAGGGCATGCTCAGGGAATATGGCTTTCTTGCTTGCAACTCCCCTAAGTAACACCAATGCCAACGTGTGCCAAAAAATTACCTTATTTTTCTGATCCTCTAAAAGCAACTTTCTCTAAAAAATAGCTGTCTTTTCTCCTTTGCCCTAATACATACAGAGGACAAGAGAGGCTTAGGGAGCACATCCCTGGTGTGGCCTCTCCCTCTCCTCTTGACTCAGATCTCTGTGTCTTGAGTATTTATTTCCATGCATGCTTCAGGTGACTCTCTGCTATAAGAGTCACAGTTATCTTTTATATACAAAGGGGGAAATGTTTCAAGTGTAAACTGTGATTTTGGTTTTTAAGTTTATGTATTTGATTCATAATAGTATGTGCATGGCATAGGAGAGAGAGAGAGAGGAACACCCAAGTCTCGCCGTGCCATGATCTCCTTCTCCTAGCCCTCCAGCTCCTCAGAATCTTGGGCACCTGTGTGCAGGCTTCTCATGTTTTACATCGGTCAGGGATCTGAATCCACAATCAGGCATTGACTTCCAGCACTGCAGTTCAAAACGCTATGGCCTGCACCACCAGGTTTGAGTCATAAACTGTTTAAAGAAGGTTATAGGGAGGTATAGAATATTTTCTTAGGGTAGTAGCCTGGTTTGTAATAAAATTGACTTGTTACATAATGTATTTTGAATGCCAGAAGGTGGATTCCATCTTTCTCTTTGCGTACTCTCAGTTGCAGGTCTAGTTTCCCTTCTGCCATGTCCCTTCCCTCTACTGTCACCTCCCCCGTAGACAGATGAATAAAGTTGAGATGTTAATCAGATAACCCCAGTCTTAAATTTCCATCCATTTTTCCTCCTAGATTTCAGAAAACAAAATGCACAACAAATTCTGACCTGATGTACCAGAAGTTCTTGTGTGTTGCTTCCAAAAGTTTAGCAGCAATTTTGAGTAGACGGCTGGTGAGAGGCTGCTTTCAAGATCTAGGGGCCAAACACTAGATTTCCCACCATTAAATACTGCATCAGCCCCCAAACCACAGCAGTGATAATGTCTAGTTGTCCAGGGGAAGAATGAAAAGTTTGTTTTGTATTTAGCCAGATCAGCAGTTGTCTATGATACAAAAGTTCCATGATGATACTCATGGTTCACATTCTTCTGTAACTATTTAATTACTATTATATTATGTTACTACTATAAAAATGTGGTTGTAGTCGGAATCAGCCAACGGCATAATGATTATATCGCTGGACTCTCATGTAGTCGACCGCAGTGCAAGTCCTGGACCTGGCAGCTTAAAATTCACACTCAGTGTGTATGCATGCATGCCCAACATTCCAAAAGGAGATTGGAAGAGAAGGGATTGCAACATGGCCATTCCTTCTGGGGGACGATTTCTTGCTTTCTGTCTCTCCGTTTTCTTTCTGTGTCTTTGGCGAGCGCATGCACCCTATAGCAAAATAATCACTCTCCCCAAAAAAAAGAAAATTTGCTTTGAGTTTTATCCCAACTTTATATATGCCATTATTATTTGTTTTGCTGTAAAGCCATATTTTAAAAAGCATTCTTTACTTGATTAGAACAAATTTTCATAAATCTCTTGATTATACTTACACATTTCCTATATGAAAGGACTTTAAAAAAAAAGAAAAGAGAAGGTCTGCTTTGGTTAAATTCTCTGGCACATCCTTTCAGTACATGGAAAGTGGATTGGATCCTTCTGCAGCAGGTGGTGGTCAATAATTATAAGCAAATGGTGGTGTATTCTAGAGGACACATATTTTTAAAATATATAAAATAAAAAGTAGGAAAATAGAAGCTTCAAAACAAAATTATCTAGAAGGCAAATCTGCGATTGAGGGTGATAATTTGTGTACAGTAAAACTGTAAAAATTAGGTCATTTAGTTCTTTTTAAAAAATTTTAAGTTGCCAGAGGGTGCTTGTGCTTGCCAAAGACAAAGAGGGAGAGGGAGAGCGAGAAAACATTCCTAGTGGGGCAAGGTCACACTCTGATTCCTTCTCCTTCAGTTTTCCATCTTGGCAGGATTAGGAACATGGATGCATAAGCTCCTAGCATATTTTCCAAGCTCCTGGGGCTGGAATTTGAATTGTGGCCAGCCATATGAATCTGGTTATCTTACCCATGAGTCTACAAACTAGCCTGCAAAATTTTTGTTTGCTTGTTTGCTTTTTTAAGGAATTTTTTAAAATTTTTATTTTAAATTATTTAATTTACTATCGAGCACATGCTTCCACCAGAGAGAGATGGGAGTTTGGGGCAGGTGAGAGAGCCAGCCACCAGGGCCAGGACCTGAACCATGGTCTGCCGTACGGGAGTCCAGTGCCTTAAACACCATGCCACCTCTGGCCCCTGTTATTTTTGTTTGTTTGTTTGTTTGATTTGTTTTGTTTTGTTTTAAATACAGGGAGAAGGATTATGAATAACAGCAATCTGTATCATGCCAGTGAGGTTGAAAATGGTTTTAATGGTAAAAACAAGCGAGCATGACAAGTAAATCATTAGTTAAAGATATAAAATAACATTCTGACAAGCTGTAGTAGATGTTAAAATCCAGAAATTCATGGAATGACCCTTTACATGTATTTGGTTTCTTTCAAGTTCAGATCAAAAACTACAAGCTTCATTAAATTAATGTCCTATTTTTCTTATATTCTCTAAGGTGCCTAACACAGGAATGAGTGTAAATTGGGTCCTTAAGCCCTACATATGTATTTAATTAAAGTAGGAGAATCTGAAATAAATTATAAATGGTAACTATAAAGCCTGCTTTAGATTTTCTTTTCTCTTTCTCTCTCTGTCTCTCTCTTTGGTCTACTGACATTGCAATCAAATGCAAACTCCCTCATACTGTCAAAAAAGTACACGAGGGTAATTATGTCCTTTTTGCTTATCCATTAGTTCATTCAGTTATTCAAATCTGTGCACCTATTCTCATTTAGAAAATATGGCAAATGTCACCTTTTCACCTGTGATACTCTTGACATCACCTAAATTCTGAAATGTAGGCATGAACATGGATAATTTCCTTCAGCATCAAAGATCCAATTCCAAGTAGAATGTGTCTTCCTTCAATCCCATGTTGGATGGTCCATAGGTCCCAGGCTGTACTGGGAAGTGGAAATGTATTGACAAACAAGGAGATCGTCTCTGTCAACAAAGGATTTACTCTAAGAAGGTCAGGGATGACTTCTCCAAGGTAGCAATGATCACATCCATTAATTAAGGAATATATATTATTGACCTTTCCACTTTAGCTACATCATGGCGTAGGACACATTGAAGGATAAACCAGTTCTGAGGTAGAGTGGAATTTATAATCAGAGCTTAAACTTCACCCTTTGTCCAGCTCACTCTAAAAGGCCATTCAATGTTTTCATACATGAAGAAACATGATCAGAGATGTACTGCCTTCCGGCAAGCAGAAATTAAACTAACGGAGTGGTGAAACAAAAGGCATATGGTAAAGGGGTGGACAATGAGAGGTGTATACATAGAACTTTTCCACACATTTGATATGGGAAAGAATATAGGAATCTTAGTGGGTTGCATCTCTGATGGCAAGATTTTTTTTTTCCAAACATGAATGTTACCCAAGTGTGTTTGTTAGGCAGACCAGAAAGTCAGTGGAAATAAAAAAAAAAAAAAATTGAACAAATTTAAAATGATAACTGACGGGGCATGTTCCGCAAGGCAATGGAAGAAGTATCAGACCAAGAACACTGGTGAGAGAAGGTCTTTGAAAGCAATAATGCTTTTTCCTGAAGAGGTGGATGGAAACAAAAACATTTTAGTCACACATAACTTCTCACTGTTCCTGCATAAGACATACTTTTCATGCCTCTATGCATTTACACAGAATATTTCCTCTATTTAGAATATCCTCCAGTATCTTTTCCACTTAGCTCAACTTTGATTTTCATAAAAATCTCCACTGCACTCCATCCCCATTCTATTTTAAGAAGAGTTTTTCACAACCTCTAGACTCTCACAATACTTTTTCCATGCTAAAATTAAGGGCATCATTTGTTCACACAATTAATCAAAAACATTTGAATGCCTACTATAAAATATTAAATGCAAATGATCAATAGCTACGTAGGGTTAATAGCTACTGTACTGAACAGTGAAGACTTTCATTAACACAGATCTTTCTTTAAAAAATTTTTGTAAGTTTTGTTTTTAGTTCTTCCATGAAAAAGAGAGAGGGAAAGACAGAAAGGGCTTCACCTAATGGGGTCCCTATGTCACTACCCAACCACAGCTAACCAGGATCATGGGACTACATATATGTGCCTAATATGTAGAGGGAGATCTCAGGTCTTAATGTATAAAGGAAGATCACAACATTACCACTTTGCCACTGTGGCTGGTCTCATATGGGAGGACCAGCAGATGGCATAACATTTATGCTACTGAACTCCCATATGGTCAACTGTGGTTTAAGTTGACTTAAAACTCACACTGGTCATGTGTGTGCGCATGCCCAGAATCTCAAAAAGAGAGTGGAGGAGAGAGGATTACGGCATTACTATCCTCCCTGAGGGGGTTGGGGGTGGTGGTGATTTCCTGCTTTCCTGTCTCCTTGTCTCTCCTGTGGGCACGTTCCCACTATAGCAAAATTGTTTTCTCAAAAAGAAAGAAGTTGCATAGAGGAATTTATGGGCAGAACCTGAACTAGGATATAGCCAGTGAAGGTAAGAAAAACAAGAGCTATTAATATTGTGGGGGAAGGGGAACCACTAAATTGCGCAGGGCCTTGAGAATGCAGGTGTTATATAACATGTTCCTGGCAGAGATAATGCTATATTAACCCTGTTGCTCTAGACATAGATCATCAGAACATTTTTGACACATAAGCAATAAATTAATGAGTGAAAGTTAAAGCTATCATAATATCAGATTGACACTAATTTTAAAGGAATGAAATAAAATTGACACTGAAAACTGAGGAAAGCAGAACAAGAAAGAAATTGAAGGAGCCCATTTGGATCTTAGTAAATTAGAAGTCATCTGCTGAAGATGGGGGTAGCAGAAATTGTTTCTAGAAACAGTGCTATAAAAAATGTGACAAAGGCTTATTCAATTGCAAAATGAATAGCGATTTAACCTCAGAAGGGTTTTTATGGTGCTATCAATCATTAGATTTTTTTCTACTTTCTCTGTGGAAGAAATAAGAAGATTCATTTATTCACTCATTTATTTAAGAATATTTATTTACTGCATACTGTGTGCCAAGCAGTATTCTAAATGTTGGTGATTCCATGTCAAATAAGATTAGCAGGTATGAGGGAAAAAAAAAAAGGTAATGTTAGACATTGACATTCTATAAGGAAATGAACTGTTTGAAATAATAAAGAATAATAGGCGACAAGGTGGGTTTATTACATAGATTGAAGAACATGAAGACTGACAGCAAAATCAATTTCTTGAGATATTCTAGTACATAATGTAAGCACTGTTTACATAGAGGCTGATATTGAGTAAGGGGACAAGTGGCAGATAAAGTTAATTGGCTCTTATCAGTGGGTTCTGCATCTGCAGATTCAATCAACCTTGGATCATTGGCATACATCGAGATCCATCATTGGCAAACATAGAGATCCACCCGGAAATCCACCCACTACAGGTATCAATATACATTAAATATAAAAAAAAAAAAATAGAACCTCCAGTTTGAGATAAAAACAGAAGATTTGATAGCATGAGAAGTAGTACCATTAAAAAAGCAATATTACTGTGGTCAAATGAAAGCTCAGAAGTGGATTATGAAGGAATGTAAAATGATTTTAAAGC
>NW_006206544.1:3218819-3257971 GCF_000334495.1 Tupaia belangeri chinensis
AGATTTTAGCTTAATCAAGGACTTTTAGGAAACCCTCTTCTAACCTTTCTAAGGAGGTTAGTTTTCTTATTAAATATGGCCAGAACAAAATACATTTATCTTTTTTAGCATAGTTGTAATTTTAAGTGACTCCATTGATTCTTTGACAAAGAGATTGAAGATACAGTCTTTGGAATTGAACAAAGATGAAAATAAATATGTTTAGTAGAAGATGGCTTTAGAAGAAATGAAAAGAACATTGAAGTGGAAAAATTAAGGCCAGTAGATTGGTTGATCAGGGAAACTGAATCAAACATTAAGGTCAACCCTAAATCACAGTGGTAGGTGGAAACTAGAAAGGCCCTACAGAGACAGGCTTGAAAGACAGTAAGAAAATTGTTACTGGAGGCTGGGGTCATAGTGATCTTCTTGCTCATGGGGAGAGATATCAGTAACATTGCAAATGGAAAAATAGTTAAGAATGAATAGATTTGGATAAAGAGATAGCCAAAGCATAACGTTGAAAGTGCTAACTGGTTTCTTTTAGACATATATGCAAAGGTATAGATATAAATAAACTAAAAGTAGTCCTATGCAGTTTTGTAATAATTTTTATAGGAAATATAAGGGATTTAGGACTTTCTAAGTTAAACAATACAATTGTTTTCATCCTCAGTTTTCATAACCAGCAGAAAGTTATTAAGGTAAAAAAAATGCCTTAGGTCACAAATCAAATCCAGGGCATTCCCAGTACATTATAGCCCCTGGGTAAAATTCAGATTAAGGATGTAAATGAAAGACCTTTTAGACTGACAACAAAAAAAGATCTAAGGTAATACCTTAAATGGATATTAAGGACATCATCTCTCCTTATAATGACTCTCACCTAAAGACAGAAAGTAACTATTTCAAAAGAATTTGTGGTCAAAGATATTTTTCTTTTCTTTTTTGTTTTTCACTGATCTGTTTTCCATTGCTGTTGGTTCACCTTTTCTAGAATGTCATATACATGGAATTATACATGTAAGTTCTTGAAACTAGCTTCATTTATCCAGAAATTTGTCTTTCTTAATTGGTATATTTTGACCATTTACATGTAATTTAATTTAATTTTTTTTTCTATAGGGCAAAGAAAGAGAGAGAGGGGAAAAGTGAGAAAGTACCACTGACCTCCAGGGTACGTGGCCATACCACACCACAATCTCTTCTCCATTTCTTCTTTTGGGATTCTGGGCTAGCATGTATATGCACCTGGCATGCCTCCCAAGCTTCTGGGTTCATACTCAGACTGCACAGTCAGCCATGTGGGATCCAGCCACTTTCACCATCCTCCAGCTAGCCCTTTAATGTAATTGTTAAGAGGTGATTTGGTATGTCTGAGTTTAGGTATATCATTCTATTATTGTACGTGCACATGTATCTTCTATTTCCTTCCTCTGTTTCTCTTCTGTTTTGTTTGAAGATTTTTATTTAGGTGTATAATTAAATTTTTAAATTTTTATTTATTTATTTCTTCCATGAGTGAGAGATACAGAGGAAGAGAGAGAGGAAGGGGCATCACCAACATGATCTCCATACCACAACGCTTCCCCAACTTCAGTTGACCCTCGATCATGGATATGCATGTGCCTGGCGCATGGACTAGAAGAGCTGCAAACCTAAACTGTATGCTATTGTACTAAATATGTAGGCAACTGAAATAGAGTGGTAAATCTTTATATAACTGAACATTCCTACACATACAAAAGGTATAGTAAGTCTACAGCATAAATACAGGCCAAATTAGAAGTCCTTAATCAATTTTTGTTTTGTTTCTAGGTCAACATAACTTTTTACTACAACATTAGCAGTGGATATTATACACTCAGGGGCTATGATGACTATGATATGAGATTAAATCAGGCACGAGAGAAAATAATGCAATCAGGGAATATGGTAACCATAGATATATGGGGTGCATAACATGACATATTGTTTTATGGTAAACTTTTTATATAAATAAAAGATCACTGTAAAATAGTGATGGAAAGTATGGTATAATAAATGCACAACCAGTAGCATAGTCATTTATTACTATAATAAACTGTACAAAATACTGTACAAAGTTGTGCTATACTTTTACACAACTGACAGTGCAGTAGATCCGTTTACATCAGCATCACCACGAACACACCAGTAATGCAGTGCACTGAGTCTGACTGCTACGTCACTAGGTGGTATCAAATTCTCAGTTCCGTTGTAATCTTATAGGAACACTGTCATATATGTGATCAGTCATTGACCAAAATTTTGTAACAGAATGTGACTATTTTTTTTCTGCACTACATTCTTCTTTGACTCCATTGACATGCTAAATATTTTGGTGTTTTCTCTTCAGTTCCTGAGTCCTTGTTCATGTTTTCTGATCTTTTAAACCCTCTGTTGTTTAGATTGGATCATTTTTAATGATCCATTTTCAAGCCATTGTCTTTTTCTGCTATTGAGTCCATCTAGTGATTTTAGAAATTTTGCTTATTATATATGCTTTCAGTTCTAAAATATCTTATTGGTTCTTTATAACTTAAATTCTTTTGCTGATATTTTCTCTCTTTCCACTTGTTTCAAGAGTATTCAGCCTTCTTTCTTGGGGACATAGTATAATAGCTTTAAAGCTGTTGCTAATCTAGAATATGTGTTCTCTCAGCATTGGCCTCTCTTCTTTTCCTTTGTAAGCTGCATTTTTCCTGGTTCTTCACATGCTTGGCTCTTCATTAGGGTTGTATCCTAATCATTTTGCAAACTAAGTAATGAGAATCTTATTTAAATCCTAGGATGATGCTTGATCTTTGTTGCTTATTTTTGTTTTAATAGACAACAAGCCTACTACAGTTCAAGCTATAATTTCCAGCCTCCTTTCTATGGGCTGGGGCGCTAGTGAATTTTTATTTTTTCTCTAGCTCAATGGCTGGTTTAGATCCTGGGAAGTGATGTAGTCCATAGTTTTCAAAGCCTTTGATCTGCTGCTCTGGGCCAAACCCTGCATGTGCAGCATGAAAACATGAATTCAATAGTTTACACTCCAATTCATAAAATAACTCTGTAGAATTCTTTTCTCTCTGTGACCTTCTCAAAGCTTTCTGCTTCCCCATGACTACATTTCATGGCCCTCAAGTCAGAATCAGGCCTTTATTTTCCCTGTTTTATATTTCCTAAACTTGAGACTGCATCCATTGCTAAGTGGTGAGTGGGCAGAGAGAGAATATAAAGCAAAGAAAATCATCCATCCCTTGCTCTTTAAGTCATTATCCCTTTGGTCATAAAAGAAAAGTTTCTCCTCAGTATTTAGGTGCCTGTCTGGCTTCTGTGCCATTAAGATACTGCCTGAGAACAGGGGTAAGACATAACAGCAGAAAAAAGCAGGGGATTTACCCCATTTCTTCTGGACATTAAGAGTCTTGTTTTAGCTTTTTGGTACCAAAAAAAAAAAAAAAAAATCAGGCTTTGTTCCCACTAGTTGGAACTTCTAGGTTTCAATTTGCTTTTCATCCACGGAGGGAAAAACTGGTGGGAGGGAAGCAGTAGGGTGTGACATTCACCTCTGGTTTAGAGTATTTAAAACTCTGGACTTCTTTTTACTTTTTAGTCTTCTGATAGTTATTATATGCTTTCTGTTCAGAGTTTATATTTGCATTCAGATGCAAAGTGTACTTAATTCCTCTTACCCAGAAGTGGAGTTACTTGATCCAATATTTACATAATATAACTTTTTGCATGCTAAAGCCGAGTTCTAAAAATTGCTTTTTACTATTAAATAATCATAAAATATTCTCAATGTATTTGATATACTATCATATATATGAAATTATTCATAAAAGCACTATATGATAATAATCATTTTCAATATGACCTGTATATATTTAACAAATAAAATTTTTAATCAAGCCAATCATTTTTTTTTTTGAGAGGTTTTTTGCTGTAGGGCGCATGCGCTCACCAGACAGACAGAGAGAGACACAGAGACAGAAAGCGAAAATCACCCCCAGGGAGGATGGTCACGCCGCAATCCCTTCTCCTCCATTCTCCTCTTGGGATCTTGAGCACGCATGCACACGCGCCCGGCATGAGTTTTTTTTAAGCCACCGGGTCCAGAACACGAACTGCGGTCAACTACGTGGGAGTCCAGCGACATAGCCATTATGCTAACTGCTGGTTCCCTCAAGCCAATCATTTTTGTGAAAGATTTCATATATTTACATTTATAGGCATTTATGTTTGTTAAATTCAAATTAGTATTTACAGAGACACAAATTAAATTAAAATTACAGTGAAAAATAATTTATTAAAAAAAAAGAAATTTAAAAAATCACAAGGGGGAAAAGTGGCAGAATCATCATAAGAATTTAAATGTTCAAGAATTTAGCCATTCACGGGCGGGCGCCAAGGCTGCGTCCGACCGCGGGACGTCGCGGGCCCTTCCGGGCTGTGCCGCCTGCCCCCCCCACCCCATCACCACACAGCCTCTAGGGCAGCCAGCTGAAACTGAAGCGAAGGATTAAGAACTTGCAACTATAAGCAACAGAAAGAACTTTTAACTGCCTTAAACCAACTGAGAAATACACTATAGAGAAGGATTTTATCTACCTATGGACAGTGAGAAGGTGATGGATACCAGCCCTGCATTACCTCAGGCAAGAACAGGAACTACCCTGCCATTCTTAGGGAAGCCAGACACCCGAGGATAAGTCACGCTGCAGACCTCCACAACACCATTCCGGCTAACCACAAGATGGCTGCTGTGCCGCATCAACTGATGGTCAACTCTGCTTGCCAGAACCGCCTTCCTGAAACTGTATTCCATGGAGACTCACCTACAGTTGCGGAACTGCACGAGACCCACACTTGATCCAACCTTGAATGGAATCTATTTTCCCTATTGTTAAAAACTTTGGACTCGTGACCCCTCTCCCTCTACTCGCAGGTATCGCATTTTCAATGACCCCTCTGGAGGATAGCTGTCTATAGCAGAGATAGAGTAATTGGGAGAGGGGGAAAGGGCTGAGGGTCAAACATAGGATAAAAAACATATTTATATGTATGAAAGTAGAAATGGAACAGTATTGGTGACGACATGCTTGATTAAGACACTATGTAGTTTATCCTAGATGGGAAACTACACTTGGTGTGTTGTGATGATACTCAGGGAATGAGTGTTAGGCAATATAATTTAATATAAAAAAAGTAATAAGCAGGAGGAAAAAAAAATGCACATTTGATGACTGAAGAGAGTTGTATGGACACAACTGGGGTCTACTTTATAATATGTTCATTCTACTCCCTGGGGTTTATGCCTAGGATCAGATTTGGATACATGTGTAAGGATATGTCAGCTGTGCTAGCTAGTGGATATACTTAGACTAATTGAGTTCATTGGTAGAACAATTGAATGGGGGGGGGCGGAAGCCATTGAGGGCAATCATGAATGTCAGGGACAATGGAGGAGGAAGATGGGACATGGCAGAGGGTGGGGATGGGGAACCTAGGATGGCAAAACAAAAGGCAAGGTATGCAGGACACAAAAATTGGGAAATCATTTGCTGAGAACATATATGTTGATGTGCTTGATTGAGCCAATGCACAGTGTATTTTGGATGGAAAATTCATATGTGTGTTGTGATGAGAAAAAATTTATAATAAAAAACAAAGTATAAAAAAAAAAAAAAAGGAGAGAGAAGAGGATAAAGACAGCAGTGAACAATAGAGAGGCAGGATGTTAATGAGAAATAGATATGGTTTATTACCTGTTGATGATGACATGTATAGTATTCTCAACTGAACCGGTCTGGAAAGTATTTCATGATGGGTGAAGTCTTTTTAATAAGCAAAATGAGAAATAGTGATTGACTGTTTAAAAAAATTATAATAATAATTATTGGGAAAAGCATGGAAAAGATATTGAATGATAAAGCGGGGAGATTGATATCTCTGTATTGACTGACATGCATGGCATTCCCTTTTGAAAAAGCAATGGAAGTCAATGTAAAGTTATATGTAATCTAGTGTAATAGAAAGAAGATTATGATGATAATAAAATAAAATAAAAAAAAAGAATTTAGCCATTCAACATTTTTTAATACAATAATCTAGTCAACATATTGCCATTTGTTTTCCTTAATATCTTAGATTTATGATTGAAAGCTTCACTTTTCACTGTGCTGTAGGCATCTGTCTATTCCTCCAATTAGAAAAAGAAGCTCATATATCAAAAAACAAACTAAAATTTAAGGAAAAAGAGCCCAAACTGTACACTGGTGAAAGCCAAGCAAGAAAAAAATATATAAAAATATGTAAATCATTCTGTATGGTTAAGCAATCCAAAGCAGTACTTAAAGACTTTGCATAAAGGAAATATACCCTTCATATCAGCTGTGGTTTCTGACTATTGTCAAGTCTAATAAATGGTTATTTCCTTCTGATATTTATTCTAGAATAACAATAAAGGTCATTGATTTAAAATTCTAGGATGTTTTTGCCAATCATCTACCCACAGTTTTATATTGTCATTTTTTTACATAATGGTTAAATGTTCTACAAATCTGCAAATAACAAGTTTTTTAAAAGAAAGATTACTTTGCTTTTAAAGTAATCATTTGTCATTCAATAACCAAAGCTAAAAATCCAGGGTAGCACATTTTCTTAGATTTTTCTTTTGACATTGTGCTAGGGACTTTTTGTTTTATTTTTAAGTCATGTGCTAACAACTTGGGTTTTTTTTTTTTTTTTCTGCTAAGCTTCAGAACATCTCTAAGGAAAAATAAAATGTATCTTTGAAAATAACGTATTCTGTTTAAAAAAAAATGGAAGAAAATGTTCTTTGACAATGATAGGTTGCAACCTAGTTCTCAATGCCCATAGCAAAAGGCTTATTTTCTTTGCTATTTTTCATCTGAATGCAAAAATACAATATTCCTCCTAGGTGATAATATGCTTTCAAGGAAAAGATGCTAGATTAATCTGGGCCCAACCTTCTTATCACCATAAGATTCGATAAAACAGAAGCTTCACATTACTGAATGCAAGGAAAGTATAAGAAGCTTTGGCAAAGGGTCATGCTGCATCATTTGTCATTCAATAACCAAAGCTAAAAATCCAGGGTAGCACATTTTCTTAGATTTTTCTTTTGACATTGTGCTAGGGACTTTTTGTTTTATTTTTAAGTCATGTGCTAACAACTTGGGTTTTTTTTTTTTTTTTTTCTGCTAAGCTTCAGAACATCTCTA
Organism: Tupaia belangeri chinensis; assembly: GCF_000334495.1. NCBI lineage: Eukaryota > Metazoa > Chordata > Mammalia > Scandentia > Tupaiidae > Tupaia > Tupaia belangeri. The sequence goes on from NW_006206544.1 coordinate 3,226,055, forward strand.
AGGAAAAATAAAATGTATCTTTGAAAATAACGTATTCTGTTTAAAAAAAAATGGAAGAAAATGTTCTTTGACAATGATAGGTTGCAACCTAGTTCTCAATGCCCATAGCAAAAGGCTTATTTTCTTTGCTATTTTTCATCTGAATGCAAAAATACAATATTCCTCCTAGGTGATAATATGCTTTCAAGGAAAAGATGCTAGATTAATCTGGGCCCAACCTTCTTATCACCATAAGATTCGATAAAACAGAAGCTTCACATTACTGAATGCAAGGAAAGTATAAGAAGCTTTGGCAAAGGGTCATGCTGCTCAACTGGGCTGTGAATAATAAATTCATATCCTCAAACACATATTCTGTGCTCTACCCGCCAATGTTCCAAAAGATCTCCATCTTAAACCTTTCTTTTCATCTTGTGCTTAGTGTTGCCTTATCTTTGCCTCCTATATCAGTAAGAGCATTCTATCATGCTGGACAGAACATGTAAGCACCTTTGAACATTTACATCAAAAAGTTTATATCATCAATGCAAAGATTACATTAGTTTTAAAGAAAGCTAGGAAATCAAGGAAGTTTGATTCCAACGTGGATGATAACAAACTTGTTTAAAATTTTTACCGACATTTCTGCTTGAGAAATACACACACACATCAGAACACTATATCAATAACAATTTTCATTCATTCAACAGATATAGCTTGAGAACCAACTATTGGCCACACAGCCATCTAAGCATTAGGATCCCAACAGTGAATACATCAGGTAAATAATACCTGTATAAAAAACTTTTATTTTACTTGAATAAGACAGTCAGTTAACACAATAAAAATTATAAATAGATTAGCAAAGATCACATACTACACATAAACATAAATCCAAGAGCCAGGGTCGCGATTGCAGTATTAAGTAGAGTTTACGGACAAATTCCCTGTCAGGTGGTAGAGAGACAGAAGTCATAGATGACTCAGATTTTCAGGCATAAATTCTAAAAGAAAGGTGTACCCAGTAACTGACATGGAAACGACTAAAAGAGAAAAGGCTTTTTGAGGGTGCTCTGATTTGACTGTGTCCTCCAAATTTATGTGCTGTGAACTCAATTCCACATGTAACAGTGTTGTAAGGTGAGACCTAATAAAAGGGGACTCTGTCATGTGCTTGTTTCCTTCTGCCTTCTATCCTTTCCCATGGGATGAGCCTCACCAAACACTGATGCCACACCGTTAGATTTCCTAGCCTCCAGAACTGTAAGGAAAAAAAAAAATCTCCTTATAAATAACCTAGTCTATGGCTTTCTGTTACAGAAAACATACTAAGACAGGGAATATAAAGCATTCGGATGTAGTAAGTTTATAATAACTATTAGAAATCTAAGTTAAGATATCATAAAAGTATTTGGATATATATTGGGTTGTTGGGAAAGTCATGACTCACTTTTGCATGGAAAAACATTTTTAAAAAGTCACGACTTTCCCAACAACCTAATAATCATGGAGTTAAAGTGAGAGACCTTGGCTCAAGATATGCATTTGGGTATTTTTACTATGTAGGTATAGAATTTAATACATCACACCTGTTTATAGACACTAGGGCAATGAATGCAGGAAGATTAGATAAAAAAGTGCTTTGCAAGAGTTACCAGTATTCATTACAAGTATTTACCTTCTCACTCTCTAATAAAACTACTCCAGTCTGGATTTTGCCCTAGCGCCCCAGCAAATAAATTTATCAAGAAAACGATGACTACCACGATGATAAATACAACGGTCAAAACTCAGTCTTTAACGTAACTATTTCTTTTTATACTCCACCTCTAATCTGTTGGGATATATGGGTAGAGCTAATACACTTCTTTCCTTGCGTCGGGTCACTTTTAAGTTACCGCAAAGTCCACCAGGAAGGCTTCCTGCTTCTCTCTTATTTCTCTACCGTGACTCATCCTTCAGAGTGATCCTTTGAAAATCCAAGTCAGAACCTTACAGTAACATTCAAATTTACTTGAAGTCCTGAGACCTTTCGTGGTGCTCTATAATCTGCCCAAACTTGGATCACTTCTCTTGGATAGCCTCCTCCATGTTCTCTCTGCACCAGTAATACAGTTTTCTTCCTGTTCTTCAAACAGGGTAAACACAGTTCCCAGGGTCTTTGTACTCATGGTTTCCTAAACCTGGATTGGTATTTTTTCTTTCTTTCTTTCTTTTTCCTTTTTTTTTTTTGTTGGATTTTTGCTATAGGGCATGTGCACTCACCAGAAAGTAAGAAATCAGCCCCCAGAGGGGATGTTCACACAGCAATCCCTTCTCTTCTACTTTCCTATCAGGATTTTGGGCCTGAAACCACACGTGCCAAATGTGAGTTTAAGCAGCCAGGCCTTGGACTTGAATCATAGAGGACTACATGGGAGTCCAGCGACATAACCATTACACCATTTGCTGGTTTTCTGAAAAGTTATTTTAAAAGATAATCTGTATAGGTCCTTCTCTAACTTTCTTCAGGACTTGGCTTAAATACTCAGCTCATCTGAGGGAAGTGTTCTCTGACCACCTTATATGATAAATAGCACTACTCATAGCCACTCCACCTGATAGTGAAACACACACTTCTCTATTCCTCACCATTTGCTCAACAACACATATCCTTACTTGAAGTATGTAAGAAATCCTCAAAAAGCTCATAAAGAATGTATATTATAAAAAAGACTTTGCATGATTTTTTTAAATGTATTTAATTCTATTTATTATTATTATCATTGCTATAAGGTGCATGTGTTCACTAGAGGGAGACAGAGAAAGAGAGCAAAAGGGAAAATGAGAAAGCAAGCAACCAGGTCCAGGACTCGAACCACAGTTGACTATGTGGGAGACTGGTGCATTAACCACCACACCACCTGCTGGGCCCATATACATGGATGTTAAGGTTTTGGGGCACCAAATAAACTCATACTTTGATTATGTTTTTCCATGAGTTTTTTTGAAATCCCCTGGTATTCTTTTTTCTTTAGTCTCTGTGTATCTCACTAGAATATACATTTCTTCAAAGTAGAATATTTTCCTGCTGTATTTCCTGATGAATCTCTAATATTTACATCAGTGTTTGCCATAGAGAAGGTGTTTAGTGAAGATGCATTGAATGGAAATGACACAGATGGCATTCCTTGCACTATGTGAAATATGTTTTGTTTTTTTGCTTTTTTGTCATTCTCATATTAGCACAATAAAATTTTAACACATCTGCAGAAAGTGCACCCTAACTTCACCCATAATCCTTTAAAGTACAACAAAAGGAAATTTAAAAGTAAGTATCACATATATTCAATTTCCTGTAAACACCCATTGCCTAGTTTACTCAAAGTCCCTTGACTTCTTTTGAGCTCTTAATGAGGTGGACAAGAATACACAATTTTGTCTTAAGAAAAATTAAATAAACTGAAATAATTTCCTGAAATAATCACACTCTTGTTATTATGACAAATGGAAGACAGTTAGCTATTATTGCTTGTGAGTCTGATTTAGTCTAAAGAATCTTATAAGAGATATATAAAACAAATCCTGTACAATCTTCTATTAATTCTCCTGAAATGAAATGGCATTATGTATGCTGTAGGAATTTTCACTCTTACAGATTATTAATTTCTTGTATAGCATCACCAGCACACATATCTATAACATCAAATATTTTTCTAAACTTTTATCTTTATCCAAGTTAACTACCTGAACATGTCAAATCTAAACATTCTACACATTTTACTCTAAATTAGTTAGACCAGTTTTTGAACTTAAAGAGATTGTTGAAAAATCTGTAGTAATCATAGTTCTTATAATGAGAATTATTATAATTTATTGATGATTTAAATGTAAAACATATTTCTCTACTGCTTAAAACATTCCAAAATATTTTTACTACGATATTTGTTATACCTCCTCACTAATAATTCATATGGTCAATCTTTCAAATTTACCAGATATTAAATATTATTAAATATATCCTTTGCTCTAAAATATATTTTTCTGATATTTATATAACCACTCTGTTAGCTTTTTTCACCATTTTATATTTAAACTACTTATATATTTATAGTTCAAGTGAATTTCTTCTTTGTGGCATACAATTTGATAATTGCTTTAAACAAGCAATCAAATTGAATATGTCAATCTACAGTGTACTTGGAGTAATTGTGCTCTATATATTAACATGCTTTTGGAAATTGTTGGGCTTACTTAAATTGCTACTTGTTTTCTAGTTGTATCTATTCATGCCATTTTACTTTACTTTTCTGTTTAACTTCATCTCCTTTTGGATTAACTATGTATTTCTATCACTTCTTTTGTTTATATTAGTTATAATTATTTTTATAGTTGTTAAAGTCATGTAGTATACATCTTTAGTAGTTATTAAAGATGTATGTATATAGTACACATCTTTAATTTATTTCACTCTCCCTCTAAAGACTATCCTATAATTTCACATACAGTAAATTCTCTTTTTCTCTTCCCCACTTGAACTTTGTACTATTGTTGTCATACAATTTATAAAATGTATATTAGAAATTAGGAATTAAAAAAAAGAATTTAAAGGTAAACAATAAAATTATCCAAAATTAACCACAAAAGGTAAAAAGACTTCAAAACCTAACAAAACATGTACAGAATCTTGGTGAGATGTGGGAATCCTTCACACAGGTTAATATATATGCAACAGTAGCCTTTGCTGAGAAGGCAAAAAGAGAGAAAAAAAGAATATGTAAGAACATAATGGCAAAAAAACTCCAAATTAATACAAACTACAAATCCAAAGCTCCAAAAAATACAGAGATCAAAAGCAAGAAATATGAAAAAAATTACTGCAAAATCCCTCATAATCAAATTATCTATGACTGACTAGTTATAAAAAGAATATCTTAAAAGCAGCTAGAGAAAAAAAAAAACACAATACGTATGAATCATTGGCTCTCAACAGAGGCTGTTTTGTTCATATGGTAAAGTTTTGATACATTTTTAGTTGTCAAAACTGGAGAAGTGAGTGTGCAATTGGCATCTAGTGAGTAGAGACTAAGGCTATGATGACATACTTTTTATTAAAAATAATGGAAGGTAGAGGACAGTGGAGCAACATCTTTAAAGAATTAATGGGGGGGGGGCGGCAAATGGTGTGGTGGTTAAGGGCGCTGGACCCCCACATGGCCGACTGTGGTTTAAGGCCTGTACCTAAAGGTTTGCTCTCTCACTTCCCTCTCTCACTAACCCCCCTCTCTGGTCAAATATCAATTAATAGATAAACAGATAGATAAATAAATAAATTTTAAGAAAGAATTAATGGGAAAACATTGTCAACCTAGAATTCTGTACTCAGCAAAATTTTCAAAACAATGGTGTAATAGAGATATTCTTATTTTGTTTTGTTTGCTTTAGTCTGTTTTTTCTTTCTGTAAGTCATTTTGGAAAATTCCTATTGCTATGTCTTCAAATTAATAATATTTTATTCTGCAGTTGCTAATATGCTGTTAATTTCATTACAGAAATTGTATTTTTTCATCTCTAGGAGGTAATTTAGGTCTTTTAAAAATATCTTCCATGGGGGCCAGCAGGTAGTGTGGTTATGGTTAGGGCTCTGTCATGGTTAGGGCTCTGGACTCCCACAAGGTTGACCACAGTTCAAGTCTCAGACCTGGCAGCCTGCTTTCTCATTTTCCCTCTGTTTCTCTCCCTCTGTTTGGAAGTTCATGTTCACTATAGAAAACTTTAAAAATAATAATAATACATACAATCAAATAAAAAACTATTCAAAAAAATCTTCTGTGTCTCTTTCCTCTACTATTTTTAACATATGGTTTACAATTATAATAACTATTTTAAAGTCCTTATCTTTTAATTCCATCATCTGTTCCATTTTAGAGTTAGAGTCTCTAAACTGATTTTTTCCTCCTCATTATGGCTTTTATTTTTGCTTTTTGCATACCAAGTAGCTTTTATTCTATCCCAATATTGTAAATTTTACTTAGTTCAGTATTGGATATTTTTGTATTTCTGTAACGTACTGTGAAGTTTAGTTTAGTGTGTAATGTAAACAACTTAATTCTTTTGGTAAGCAGTTAAACTTTGCTACCTAGGTCCAGAATCACCTTCAAACTAAGGTTAATCTTGCCCTCCTTCTGAAACAATAATCTTTGGTAGTCTCTCCAATGTACTTTGGGTTATGAAGTTATCTCTTTGGCCAATAGAAATGCATGCTATACTCAGCCTTGTGCTGTCTGTCTATGGAATTATTTCCCTGTTCTTTTGGGTGATTTTTTTTTTTCTTTGTCCTATGGCATTAATAGTTTCTTCATAAATTTCGTTGGTCAATACTCAATTCAAAACTCAAATGCAGATCCTCTGCAAACTTCTGTGAGATCTGTGGAAACTCTCCCCATCATGCACTATGTCCTGAGAACTCTGGTTTTTGGCCTCCTTTGGGATCTGGTTTATTTTCTTGACTAGGAATCTTATGGACTATTCTTGGCTTCCCTGTTCCATGTGGTACTGCTGAGAAATTCTCTACAGGCAGCTAGCTAAGATAATTAATGATTTTTGCTTCCTTTGACTATCCTCTCTCAGCTCAAAATCATTCTTTCTTATATTTTGAACTATTTTGTAGTTTTTTAAGATATAAAGGTATATCTGGTTTCTGTTACCTCTTTATGGACAAAAAACAGAACACCGTATGGATTTTTTTTAAAGAATTATTTTATTTAACTTTATTTATTTATTTTAATTTGACCAGAGAGTGACAGAGAGCAAGAGAGAGAGGGAAAGTGAGAAAGCAAGCCACTCAGTTTAGGGCTCAAACCATAGTTAGCCACCCTTAACCACAACGCCACCTGGTGGCCCCATGGATGTTTTTAAAACATATGAGACTGGTTCCATGCCTGAGAAAGTTAACCTCAGCCTTGCATCCTACTAGAATGCCGAAGGATTAGAGATGTGATAAATAAATGCTTTGGTGGAAGGAGAGTTGTGATGATACTCTGAAATCATCTTGCATTTAGAGAGTTTATTGAGGCAAGGAATGCCATGATTTAGATCATGAGTATCTGGGAAACCAAGACAGCTGCCATCTTGACTTACGCCCAGAAAAGACATCCTGTGGAAGCTAAAAGATCTCAGCAGAGTGAGGTGAGAAGCAGACCACAAGATGCTCAGTGAATGGGAAAGGAAGGCCAGAATCACAACAAAGCTCTGTATCCTGATGTTTAAGGAGTGAGATCCCACATGGCCAACCCCGTGTCTGAGTCCTGGGCCTGACAATGGCTAGATAAACATGCTGGTAGTGTGTGTTAAGTAAACTGGATCCCAGTCATGCTCAGTATCACATTTGACTGCTATACGACCATCTGTCCCCTGGTTTCATTTTTAGATAGTAGAATATCATTCATTTTTTACCAACATATTAACATGTATCTAAAATACATCACAATGCCCTTTACTTTTACTCCACATTTATTCAGAATATCAAGTCATTTAGACAGATAAATACTAGCCAAAATAAAACAAAAATGCCTAAATGTAAACAGTTGACATCAATTTATTTATTTATTTATTTTTGGACAGATTATTTTTGCTGTAAAGCATATGTGCTCACCAGAGAGACAAAGAGACAGAAAGTGAGAAATCGCCACCCCCCCCAGGGGACACATCACAATCCCTTTCTCCTCCATTCTCCTCTTGGGATTTTTGGTATGCACAACCACCTGGTGTGAGTTTTAAGCTGCTGGGTCCAATACCTGAACTGCAATCAAGGGCGTGGGAGTCCACTGACATAACCATTACACTATCTGCTCGTCCCCATGACTGGCATGTTTTATGCACAGGGTCTGGGACTCCAACTGAGTTGACCACATGAGAGTTCATTGCCTTTACCACTATGCACTGTATCACTGGTCCCAGCTGATATTTATTTATTTTATTAAGACAGAACAGAGATTAAAGATACTAAATGAGAACTTTCCAAACAATAATTACTAATCAAAAAAATAAAATGTGAATTTTTTTCTTTTTATTGTTTTGGTTTGCTATAGAGCATGTGCACTTATTGGAGAGAGACCGAGGCGGGGGGGGGGGGGGGGGTGGCGGGAGAGGGGGGGGGTGGGGGAGAGGTTGGCAGAGAGAAAGAAAGCACTTTCCAAGGGGAATGGCCACTCCATAATCCCTTCTTCATTTTCCTCTTGGGATCTTGAGCATGCATGCACACATGACCAATGTGCTTTTTATGTCAGCTGTGTGGGACCCAGTCACCCTAACCTCAATGCTACCTACTGGCCCAAATGTAAAGTTTTTTATCTCAATTTTAATATTTCTTTTAAAAATTTATCTTAGTATGTTTGGTGATTTGATTTCTGCTGTATAACTGGCTACCACTGATAAATTTATAGAAATTCATCATGATTTGTGCTGATCTGCCACACTGAAACAAAGATATGACAATAACTTCTTCTTTTATTTTTTTTTGAGAGTTTTCTTGCTATAGGGCGTGTGCACTTGCCAGACAGACAGAGAGAGACAGAGAGACAGAAAGCAAGAAATCATCCCCCAGGGGGCATGGTCATGCCGCAATCCCTTCTCCTCCTTTCTCCTCTCGGGATCTTGGGCACGCACGCACACGCGCCTGGCGTGAGTTTTAAGCCACCGGGTCCAGGACATGAACCACGGTTGACTACATGGGAGTCCAGTGACATAGCCATTATGCTAACTGCTGGTCCCTGACAATAACTTCTGAAAGTGTCTATTTTTAAGCCAAGAGATGGTGTGATGGTAATACAGCTGAACTCACGTGGGAAAGGTCCTGGGTTCCTATTCTAGGACTTCCTTGAGGTGGACATATTTGCCAATGATCTGTGTCAGCTGAGACTCGTGGAGGATTGTGGCATGAGGACCCTTTTGTCAGTGTGTGTCTTTCTGTCTCTCCTTTTTTCACTCTCTTATGGAAGAAATAAATAATAAACTTTTAAAAAGTGGCTCTCCTGTGATTGGGAGAGATAGCATTAGTTCACTTAAACCTTAATTCAGAAAAAAAAAACCTGTAGTTTAATTTACTTTTTCATGTTAATATCAACTTTAAAGTCTCATCTTAAGCAATGGAACTTCATTTGTTTTATTTAAATGAGAATTCTCTTCTTAAATCAAAATTTCTGGCCCATGATAAGTAGAATTTTTTAGCTAAAGTGCTTGAACACGATGCTCTCATTTCAATAATGACAATCTGTTATTCAGAGCCCACATATAACCCATCCTTTATCTCTGACAGCACATGCAAAGTTGTAGTTATTTTATCAGCAAGCATATCCAAATACAAATGATAATTTTGATAGATTCCAGACTCATTGCTCTAGTTATGACAGAAAACTTAAAATTAATGTTACCATAATGTTAAGTTCAAAATAAATTGTGCAGCTTTCCAAGAGAAGTCCAGCCAGCAGAGACCTTACAGGGAAATTACCCTCTTTAGTAAATCTATCATGTTTCCGAATTTAACCTTAAACTTGAAGCACTAAAAATTGTACTCTATCAGTTTCCTTGAGATATTAGACTCCATAATAAGACCGAACTATCTTAATTCCCACAAGGTATATTTCTCTAGATGAACAAACATAGAGCATAGTCAATTCTTTAATTCTCTGAAAGAAAAGATTTTGTTATTCACTCATATGTGGAAAAATTTATTCCTAGTGTCAAGATACTCATGAGATGAGATCTATAACTGGAAAACTCCCTGATGAGGGTAGAATTGAATATGTTGCAAGAGACTAATTAAAAGAGGTATCATTTTGTGGTCCAGATTAGACCTACCGAAACTCATTTCCTAAAGGAGAAGGGTCCTCCCTGATGACCAGGTATCTTTTTTTTTTGGAGAGATTTTCACTGTAGGGCGCATGCGCTCGCCAGACAGACAGAGAGAGACATAGAGACAGAAAGCGAGAAATCACCCTCCAGGGGGGATGGTCACGCCGCAATCCCTTCTCCTCCAGTCTCCTCCCGGGATCTTGGGCACGCACGCACACGCGCCCAGCGTGAGTTTTTTAAGCCACCGGGTCCGAGACACGAACCGCGGTCGACTACGTGGGAGTCCAGCGACATAGCCGTTACGCTAACTGCTGGTTCCCATGACCACATATCTTTTACTGGATGAAGAGGGGAAATCTGCCAAGCTACCTCTCTCATAGCTACCTTTGTAGTCTGCTAACCACCAGGGACTGTGAGCCTTTCTCTAAGTGCATTAATGGCTTTGAGCAGCTAAGGTATAGTGAGCAGAGTCTGTTTATTTCTAGTAGACACTGATTTAGTTGTATCAGCCCAATTTCCAAGTGCCTGGGCATCTCCTTGTACAGCCTACGCACAGCACCCGCTGGCTTTTTATGATACAAGGAATCTTCAACAAGTGGGTGGAAAATCCCTATTATGAAAGTTATGTATGAATTTCTAAATTTTTTTGCACCAAAATAAACTTGCACATTAATTTCATGTTTCTACCAACTTATATTATTTTTAATTTCCAAAGGTTGTATGTGTTCGATGCTGAGAGACAGAGAACGAATGAGATTGAGAAAGCATACCCACACCCCCTCATTTTCCAAGGGAGATGGAGATGGTCAGGATGCAATCCCTTCCCCATTCCTTCCTCTTTTTGGGATTTTGAGCATGCTCACCAAAATGCTTGGAGTGTTTTACGAACTGCCAGGTCCAGGACCATGAGATCTACCAGCTGATCCTCCACCAACTTTTTAAAGTCCCTTTCTTATGGGATGAGCAGATGGCATAGCAGTTACATTGTTGGACTCTCACATGACTGACCATGGTTTGAGTCTTGGATTCAGTGGCTTTAAAATCATGCTGGGCACATGTATGTTCATGCCCAAGATCCCAGGAGGAGAATGGAGGAGAAAGAATGGCAGTTTGACCTTCCCCCTCAGGGATGAGGTCTCACTTCTCCTCTCTCTCCCAATTAGCCCATGCACCCTAAGGCAAAAAATCTAAAAAAAATGAAGTCCTCTGCCTTAGGGTGCAAGAGCTTATCAGGAATGTGTCTTCCCAGCTATGGCCACTGACCTTCACAGCCAGGAGGGGGAAAAGAGTTATCAACATCCTGATTCAAGAAAACGTTATAGATGTGAAGTATTAGTGCAAAAATTCCAAATGGTGTAGTGCATTTAATTTAAAAGTTATATGGTTCTCATTAGAAAAGTAATATTTAATCATTGCTAAAATTTTGTACTATAACAAATTATATATAAAACAATAAAAAATCACCTATTCATCAAACTCTGAAAGATAATAACTCTTAAAAGCTTGGAATATTTGTTAATAGATATTTGTATGTGTATATATTATTTTTATATAACTGTGAGGCTGGCCCCATTGCTTTGTGGTTAAGGGAGCTGGATCCCACATGGCTGACTACAGTTCAAATCACAGATTTGGCAGCTCAAAAAATACTCTAGGTCTGCTCGCAGGTGTGTGTGTGTGTGTGTGTGTGTGTACCCAAAATCTTGACAGAATAGAGAAATGGGTCAGAAGAGACAGAGGCCTGACCATGCCCCATTGAGGGATGATTTCTCCCTTTCTCTTCCTCTTTCTCTCTCTGTTTCCCTGTCTCTCTCTCTCTAGCAAGGGCATAAATTCTCTAACCTTTAAAGAAAACATTAAAAATGAATAGCCATGAATAATACTGTAAATTGTTCTTCATGTGACCTAAATATTCCTGTCTCAAAACTTTTTCATGTTATTGTTCCTCAGCACGGACACACTCTCTCATTATGTGCTCAATAGATATTAAAGAGACGTTACTACCCAGACCTTCCTTAACTGCTAATTATCTGATCTATTGCTTCCTTCTTAATTGCGGCTCCTTATTTCAGCCCTTGGTATTGCTGTTTACTCTCTTTTTCCTGCCAACAGTTTATTTGAACAGATCTCATGGCTATTGTTTAAAGCAGTAATAGTACAGCTAACACCCATGCATTTTTAATTTTTTTATTTATTATTAGAATTATTATTCATACATTCAATTATTATACATCATTTATTTTGTAGAGACTTTACCAAGCATGATGTACACCTCAGTCCAGCCCAGGTGAGAATACTATACACATCCTCGTCAGCAGATCATAAACCATATCTCTATCCCACAAGTGTCTTATTTCTCTTTTTTTCCCCCAAATTTCCTTTCCTATGCATTTTCACTATGCTCACTTATTGCCACTGTCTACCATATTTGCTCTCTCCCTTTTTTTAAAAAAAGTTTATTTCTTTCTTCAATTAAAGAGAGAGTGAGAGAGACAGGTACCCCCAAGAGGGTTCTCACCCCATGTTCTACTCCCAGTTTCAGCCAGCCCTGGATCGGGTCACATATGTCTGGGGCATTCAGGAAGGTCTCCAGACATGAACCCAAAACTTTACAGGTGTCTCTACCATAATTTTTATTCTTTTCTCTTTTTAAATTTTGCCAGAGAGAGAGAGAGAAAGAAGGTAATGGTCATAACACAATCCCTTCTCCATTTCTTCGTATCCCTTCACATACACCACAAGCATGTTTTTCTAGCCATTGTCAGGTCTAGGACTCAAACCACAGGGTTGGCCATGTGGGCTCTGACTGCCTTAAACATCAGGACACAGAGCTGGCTCGCTATTCACATTTTTTTATTCTGAACTATTTGGAAGTAAGTTACAGACATATGGTACATTCTTGTTTAGTACTTTAGCACCTCTCTCCATAACCATATAAGTACAGATGATTTCTATAAATAAAAAATGTAATACAATAGTAACGGTAATGGTGTAGTGATGGTGTCCAACATAGATAGATCTACATTTTCTTCATTGTGCAATGACCTTTGAGATATTTCTTTTATTTTTCTTTCTGCTGTGGCAGAATTCAATCAAGCATCACTTATTGCATTTGCTTTCGTGCTTCTTTTTAACATTTTACTTGCTGTGTAGTCTATCATGTAACTCTATGATGTAAACATTTCATCCTTGTTGAATAATTGTGCTGTCATAAGTAAAATTGCAAACTGAAACATTTTATCATGAATAAAACACGTGTTCATAGTAGATAAATTAGAAAATACAGACAAAAACTAAAAATAATAGCATTTCCTACCATTTAGATATAACTTTTATTCCCATGTTGATGTATATTCTTTTTGTTTATGCTTTGTGTATGGGTAGAACTTGATCAAAAAATATTTCTAAAAATGTGATCAGAATAAATATGCTATTTATTATACGTATATGTGTACATGTGTATATAATTATTGGGTCAACAGTATGTAAGAAAGAATTTCCGTGTCTATGAAGCATCCTTGATTATATTAGTCTAGTGGCTCCTCAGAACTTCTTCACTTGCTATCATACTTATCAATTGCCTATTTTTCTATAAGTATTTTCACGTTTATAAGAAAGCAAACAGTATTATTGTCATTAAATTATTTTAGTACACTACTACTTTTTAAGATAGATTGCTAATCTTAAAGCTGATGAATAAGGAAAAAAGTCAAATCATTATAATTTATTTTCATTTATTTATTTTGCGGGAGGGTGCATGCATTCCCCAGAGAGAAACAGAGAGGGAGAGAAAGAAGCAGCCTCATGGGACATGATCATACCACACATAATCCCTTCTCTGTCTCTCCTTTCTTTGGAGATTTTAGGCATGCACACACATCTGGCCAGCAAATCTCTGAAAGGGTCCAAGACTTGAATCAAGCTGTAGTTCACGTGGGATTCAGCTGCCTTACCCACCAGGCCACAGAGCTGCCTGCCCCCCCAAAATCATATGTCTTTATTGCCAGATCGCTCCAAAGATTATTCAGTTTCTATTGTTGAAATGTGTAGAGTTTTTAGAAAACTACAACTTTCAGTTTTTAAAATAGTTGACCAACCGTTCTAAAACTGTGTGTTCAAGAAGTGATTCAATAATTTTCCTGCCAGGTGATTTGAAATGCTTACTTTAGTACAGCAGTTCTCAAACATTTTAGTTTCAAATCTTTTTTTTTGTTTTTTCATGCACATGTGTCCAGCTTGAGTTTCAAGCCTCTGAGTCTGGGACTCGAACCACAGTCAGCCATGTGGAAGTCCAATAATGTAACCATTAATGTAAGCATTATACCATCTGCTGGTATTTCAAATCTTTATAAATCTTCTTTACACTCTTAAATATTATTGAGCATCCCATAGGCCTTTTGTGCATGGAATGCAAACAAAAACATCTCATGTCTCTCATTGTTTACTGTTAGATATAAAACCTTCCAAAATGTATGTACTTTTTTCTTTTGAACATTTCTTTTCTTTTTTTTTCCAGAGCCAGATATATATGGGGAGTGACAGAAAGTCAACATGCTCTGATCCGCCCCCAATCAGCCTTAGATCATGGCCATACATGCAATCCTAGCACATTCTGAGAGATCTGTGGATGTGACCTAAAACCCTCTCAGGGGGGTCAGCCTCGCAATGTTGTGTTACCAATATACCACCATCTAGCCCCATATTTATTTATTAATATAAAACAATTAATTAATTATATGTTAATGTAAAATATATATTAAAATAAATAAAATATGATAAAAATATTTTATTAAAAAATTAGTAGATTGAGTGATTTTGTCTTGTACTCTTTTTGTTTTTTGGAGAGGTTTTCGCTACAGGGCTCGTGCGCTCGCCAGACAGACAGAGACATAGAGACAGAAAGTGAGAAATCACCCCCCAGAGGGGATGGTCACGCCACAGTCCCTTCTCCTTCATTCTCCTCCTGGGATTGTTGGCACTCATGCACATGCACCCGGCATGAGTTTTAAGCCACTGGGTCCGGGACGCGAACCACGTTCGACTATGTGGGAATCCAGTGACATAGCCATTATGTTAACTGCCAGTTCCCTTGTCTTGTACTCTTGTAAATAAATTTTGTAAATAGCTTTAAAGCAGGTGTAGGTGGAGTCTCTTACCTATATCTGCGTTGAATCTGTTACCATGTCATATGCCATGTAGCCTCTGCAAAACTCCAGTGTTTGTTACTCAAAGGATAAAAAGGCATGTCCAACAGGTGGTGTAGTGGTTAAGGTGCTGAACTCCCACGTGGCTGACCACGGTTTAAGTCCTGGACCCAGTGGCTTGAAATTCACTCCCGGCATGTGTGTATGCATGCCCTAAATACCGAGAGGAGAATGGAGGAAAAGGGACTGTGGAATGGTCATCTCCCTTGGGGGTGTGTTTTTGTTTTCTGTCTCTCTGTCTCTCCAGCAAGCACACAATCCCTATAGCAAAAATCTCTCTCAAAGAAAAAGAAAAAAGACAATAATATTTTGGTATTATTTTAAGCATACCTTTGACCTCATGGGCTTCAGAAGAGACTCAGGGGACCCCAGGGGTCTCTGCGGCGTACTCCAACAACTTTTACTTTAGCCTATAATGGAAGTAGTTCAATGTGGTATTTAAGATGGTTGACTCCAGCAGTCAGATGGTAGTGCACAGGCAGAAACACAATGGTCTATGTGAAAAAGTTTTAGGTTCATGGAGACTCCCCTGAGTAGGCCCA
Organism: Tupaia belangeri chinensis; assembly: GCF_000334495.1. Classification (NCBI taxonomy): domain Eukaryota; kingdom Metazoa; phylum Chordata; class Mammalia; order Scandentia; family Tupaiidae; genus Tupaia; species Tupaia belangeri. The sequence continues at coordinate 3,241,611 of NW_006206544.1, forward strand.
TGACTTGAGGCTACGAAAGCTGGGCTTAGAGTATAGTGTCAGGACCCTCTTAGAGGTATACTCTGTCTCTCGTTTTCTCTGTCTCTTTCTTTCTTTTTGCTCTCATTCATGTAATAAATAAATAAATAAACTTTAAAAAGAATGAAGACTCTGGAAATCAAACTGTCTGGATACAAATCCAGTTTCCATACTGAACTGGTGGCTTCAGGCTACTCATTTACAATCTTCCAAGTTTCATCTATAAAAAGAAATTAATTACATAGCCCATAGAGATATGGTGAAGAGTAAATGAATTCATGTTTACGAGCTTGAAAATTTGTCTAGTACAGAGTTCACACACAATCACCTGAGTACACTTCTGGGCTATTTATATTTTTTAAGAGAGATTTTTTTCTATAGGGCACATGCACTTGCCAAAGAGATAAAGAGAGATAGAAAGCGCTCTCTGTCTCTCTGTCTCTCTCTGTCTTTCTGGCAATCACATGCACCCTATAGCAAAAACCTCTCAAAAAAAAAAATTCTTCTCTGATTTCAGATCACTTTTTAAAATTCTTGTAAGTATATTTAACTGTTTGGTAAGGCTTGGTATTGATTATCTTCAGTAATATTGGAACACCTCCCAGTTCTGTAGTTGCCACATGGGCGAGCTCACTCGTGTTAAATTGCATGCCATACCTTATAAAGTATATGGTGACATTACATAGTTATCCAGAGTTGACACATTAACACTTCTCTCTCTGAAAGATTTAAATCACTTTTTCCATTATTAAATGACACTTTTTACACAGTATCATCTGATGGAAAGGAAATAAAACTATTTTGCACATTTTAGTTTCCCAGTATTATAGGTTACCATCAAACCCTTTACATAAATTATAAAAATCTCTTCTTTGACCTGAATACCTGCTTCCAATTATTCTATTATTTTATAGTTGCCATAAGGCATTAGAAATTACAGTATCACATTTATTGCTAATTTTAAAAATATCAAAGACTCGGGTGCCATAGCAATAGAGATGAAATATCACATTGAGAAAAATCAGTCTTCTAAAGAAAAATCGAGTGAACGAAACAGTGTTCTAGGACTGCAAATGCACATTTGGTTTTAGGTACATGATGTTGGTGTGTTTTATATACTCATGTAAAAATGAGAGGATCTACCCTTGCTACTCTACTAAACTTGAATAAAGCTCATAAGTTTAATTTTTTGAGAAATTGAAATTATTGTACTTTTTTTCTGATTATTACTATAAGGAGTTTTCCTGGAAATTAGTACAGCTTGTTTTTCAAGTGTCACAAAACTTTTCAGAGGTGCAAAAAAGGAAGACTGTAGATGACAAATATCAGACCAGGTGTTTGTTATGCTATTATCTTTAACAAGAAGTCCTCTCGGCACTCTGACAAATCCTAACATATTTTGCTGAGCTTCAGAATATTAAAATGCAGAGCTGTTTGAAGTTTGTCACAGTGACTTCCTATCTGTGTGCTTACAAAAAGAAATATTATCAAGGGCATGACATGGACCATTAAGTCATCTTCCACTGCTGTACCAACATGGATTGGTGATGAGAGAGCCATATTCTATAAGGATTTGGAGATGAGTTCCCCATCCAAGAGTCCCTGTTTCAGGGACCACATTCTTCAAGTGAGATCCCTTACTAGCCCTTCTTTTGGTTCATTCTCTTCTTTTGCCGGTGAGCTCTGAACTGTTCATGAAGTGGGGTTGACTTAGTGTACTGACTTATTCATATTTGTTTTTACTAGCACTGAGTTTCTAGGAACTTGTGTTTGATAGAGAAACTCTATCAAACTCAACTGCATTTTTCTACCGCATTACCTCGAAGTGCTCTCGTGCTTCTCAAGCACATTCCCTTCTACCAGCCTGGACCTCTCACCAGTGTTCTTCCAACTGCGGTCATATTTGCCTCAGTTCTTCAACCACAATTCCAACTCCCAGTGTCAACACACTTCCCTCTAACAACCTCTTGTTCTGTTCGTTAGTTCATTTGTTGTCAGATCTATTTCTTACCACAATTGATTCTGGATTCCTCTAATAAAGTTGGTAGCTGAATGTTCTCAGAGTTCTGGTGATGTTCCCAACAGTTCTCACTCTTGGAGGCCCGCCTGGTGCTAGGCCCTGCCTCAGGTATTAGGACTGGTCTGACAGAGTGATTAGGTCAGTGTTTGCTTCTATTTTGTACTTGCTCCTGACTTCCTGTGTGTAAAATTAAGAACAGAACAGGGATCCTAATGTGGATGAATTCCTGAAAATGGTTCATTTGTTTGTGTACAACAAAAGTCAAACATTCTCCCTGTCCTCTTCTCCCATCCTGGGGAACATTTTCAATAACACTCAAAAACTAATATTATTACTTAAAATGTTTAATATACTCAATTCACTTCCTAACTGATATACATTTATTTAAAAAAAAAACAAGTTCTTTTACATTGCCCCAAATAAAAAAAAATTGTCATTTTTTGAAAATAGAACGTCACACAACGAGGGGCCAGCAGGTATAGTGGTGGTTAAGGATGCCTGACCCCCACATGGTTGACCATGTTTCAAGTCCCAGACCTGGCAGCTTGTTTTCTCACTTTCTCTCTTTCATGCTCTCACTCTTCCCTCTCTGATTAAATGAAAAATAAATAAGTAAATAATAAAGTTATATAAAACAATTGTTTAAAAAATAAAAAGAAGGTAACACAATGAATACAAAACAAAGAAATAGTTAAATTCTTTTTTTTTTTTTTTGAAGAGGTTTTTGCTATAGGGCTTGTGCGCTCGCCAGACAGACGGAGACAGAGAGACAGAAAGTGAAAAATCAACCACCCCTGAAGGGGGGATAACCACGCCACAATCCCTTCTCCTCCCTTCTCCTCTCGGGATCTTGGGCACGCACACACACACATGCTCGGCGTGAGTTTTAAGCCACCAGGTCTGGGACTCGAACTGCAGTCGACTACGTGGGAGTCCAGTGACATAGCCATTACGCTAACTGCTGGTCTCAGAAATAGTTAAATTCTAATTGTATATCATTGACTACTAAAAGATCTATGCAGAGATCTACTAGCTTTTAGATTAAAGGAAATAATTTTATAGGTTATTAAAAACATACAAAATAAAGACCTTCCTCTTGAATTAAAAAATATGAAACAGCTTTGAAAGAGGAATATTTTCTCATTGTGCAATATGATGTCAAGACCATGTTTGTGTATCTCCTAAAGTCATTTCAAATATTGTCAGAAGAACACCTTGCACACTTTAGAAAACTTAGATTATGAAATTTTATTGACATAGATAGCAAGTGTGGAGAAAAGAAAATTTTAAATATAGTCACGTTGGAGCAGACCCTAGTGTAGCACTTGAGTGCAGTTCAGAGGAAGCCTGATCTCACACGTCTGACCAGGGTTCAAGTCTCAACTCTGGCCACCTAACAAAACCAGCCTGGCCATTATACATATGGCCAGGATCATGTTGTGATGGGAAATCGAAGGAAGAAAGATTGTGGCATGACTGGGTACCTTTGGGTGCTTTCCCCCCCTTCTTGCACAAACTGCCCTCTAGCAATAATAATAACTAAGTACTGGTTTATCATAAAAGTCATGATACAGTTCTATTTTTTTTTCTTTTTTTTTTTGGAGAGGTTTTTGCTATAGGGAGCATGCACTCGCCAGAAAGACAGAGAGAGGCAGAAAGAGACAGAGAGACAGAAAGCGAGAAATCACCTCCCAGGGGTCATGGCCGTGCTGCAATCCCTTCTCTTCCATTCTCCTCTCAGGATCTTGGGCATGCAAGCACACGTGCCTTGCATGAGTTTAAGCCACCGCGTCTGGGACTCGAACAACAGTTGACTACATGGGAGTCCAACGACATAGCCATTACGCTAACTGCTGGTCCCTATTTCTTCATAAGAAAAATATATCATGTGTTTTCTGACAACCCAATAAATAAATAAAAATGTACAGTCATGCAATGCTTAGCATCAAGAATACATGGGTCTCGTTACCAATTATGTTTCCCTTATTGAATAACCTGATAAAGAACTTGGTGCTGAATTGATTTGTGACCCAAGTTTAGTATGTGTATAGACCTTGATTAAATCTGTTCATTTACTCATGTCACTCCTGATTCTCTCTTATGTCATAAATTTTTATTTGCCTTCTCTGCTTTCTTCTTTACTTCTTTCTCTCTTTCTATCATTTGCCAATATTTAATTTTCTTTGTGGTAATTCTTTCTCAACTGCATAAAACATTTTTGAAAAATGACTTTCGTATATAAGATAAATAAGTTGCCTTCAAATTCCACTCAATTGCTCAAATCAGAATCTATAATCACTTTCAATATTAACTTTTTTATATTCCCATATTTAATCAAATAATAATTTTATCTATTCTAATCTCTCAATGTTTTTCCAGTACCCTCCCTCCTAAATCAGCCCTCAGTTGCTACATTCATTATGCATTCAGCTTTTTTATGCAAGTTGCTGAAAGAGCTTCCTAACTTGTCAGATGACCTTCACTTATTCCTGCAAGCTTTTCTTCTTAGAGCTTTGAGTGGATTTTCTTAAAATAAACCAATCTCAAACAACAACTTATTAATAGATTATTCTCTAGCTTGATGTCACTTAATGGTTCTCAGCTTTCAGAATAAAATCCAAACTGTACACAATAGCAGATAAGGCACTAACAACTTGCCTTCCACCTTTCACTGACTCCTCCCTCAAAGTTTTCCAGCTTCATCCATATTTGTGATTTTTCCACCATACTATATATTCTCAACTTAACTACATTATTCTTAGACTGTGCAGAGCCAGGGCAAATCCTTGAACTTTTTTTTTTTTTTTTAATTTGCTAAAGTGTGTGTTCACTTGCTGGAGAGAGACAAGAGTGTGGGGAGAGTAAGAACCCCCCCACCCCATTTGGGTGATGATCATGCCACAATCCCTTCTCCTTCATTTCTCCCTCCTTTGGGATTTTGGGATACACACATGTTCCTGGCATGTCTTTCAAGTTGCCCAGTCTGAGACTTGAACCTCAGAGTAGGCTATGTGAGATCCAGCTGCCTTAACCATTACACTACCAGCTGGCCCTCCTTGAACTATTTCACTAATGAAGATCAGTGGACCAGGTCTATCAGCCTGGTCATCTCAGAAGGCAGGTGTGAAAATGGATGAATGAGCTATACCTTGGTCATGGAGATAAGAAATGAGAGAGAACAGAAAAATCTCACTCCACCTTGTCTAAGGCAAAAGAGTTATCACAAATTAAAGACTACTCTATTACTATCTACCATCATATATCATAGGTTATTGGCAGATGGTCTAATGTGGCAGATGGTTATGTGATCAAAAGTGTAACTGATTAGAACTTCTGATCAGACAGGTATCATGAAGTCCTCATTCTTAGAATTTCTTTTTGGTAAGAATAGAGTAAGAAATCTAAATTCCTGATAGCTTCTGCAATTTTTAATTTCTTGAAAGAATCTGTAAAAAAAATGAAAAAAATGGATTCTATCTCCTTCGATCTGGAGAGTTCTACACATTTAATTTCAAAAGACATGCATTATGTTTATCATATAAAATAAAAAACAATTATTTGAATAAAATTTATTACAACTTATTAATGGTTAATACCCAATTGCTTCTTTGCTTTCTGATACATAGAAGACCAACTTAAAAAAAATTTGAGGACTACATAGATTCTTAAACACAGCATTATGAGAGGCAAATAGAAAAACAGTAATTACCTGGAAACAAGAAACTGCTCCTTCAACAAAGGAGCGGATGTTGGATTTACGCAATGAACTCCATTTGAGAAAAATGTACCCATTAAAAAATCAATACTTCCAGCTCTAGGGGGTCACAGAAAATGTTTTTAGATCCTGCTTAAAAAATTCAGGACATGGGAGCCTTTAACCTGGCAAACATTTTAGGCTTGGGATTTGTCAGCCTTTCAAACTTAAGAAAATGTATGAAAACCTCTAAATGTTAACTGACAAAGGATTTACAAAATCAAATATAAAAATAGCAACTATAGAAACGAGCTACACAATTATATACACGATAGATTTCCTAAATCAGAAAGATTGGTGCATATTGTTTATGAATGTATTTTTACTAGAGACTACATAAGAAAAAAACTTAATTTCTCTAATAATATAAATTGAATAATTTTTTAATATTGATAGGCACTAATTTTTATTTTAAAAAAATTTAAGGGATTGGAAGCATTTGAAAGTCTTATCATCTTAGAGAGTGATATGAACTCTTAAAGATTTATCTATCATCTCACTGGCATATTAGATAATTCTGTTCAAAATCAATGACAGTTCACGATTCCCCACAGGGCTCCAGTGTCCCTATGAAAACTATAGAAAGCTGAGCCAACTACAAACAGTGAATTTTATTTTGAATTCCCACCTGGGATAATTCCATGGTAAGCTAAAGAATGAAAAGTCCTATTCTAAAGCTCAATCAAAATATTCAGACTTTACAAATGAAGAAGCATCAATGACAATACTGTATTTGAAATCAGTTAAGTATGTTCATTTTTTCCCTCCATTCACCATGTATCAACAGATCTATCCCTTACAAGGAAACAGAAGGAAAGCTTCTATTTTCTTTTATCCCATGATTTTATGGGTTATAAGAGATACATATTGGGGCCCGCAGGTGGTGTGGTAGTTAAGGTTCAGGACTGCCACATGGCCTTTGTGGTTCAAGTCCTGACCTAGTGGCTTGCTTTCTCACTTTCTCTCTCCTCTCTCTCTCTCTCTTCCTGTCTCTCTCTTGCGAGCACACATGCCCTATAGGAAATTAAATAATGGTCATAATCATAATAAGTAAAATTCAATAAGTATTTTTTAAAAAGGAGAAATAAATATCAAACAGAATGCGAATGCAACTTCTACATAGAAAGGTCAGTCATCCTGCAAGGTGGTGCAAAGGAATTACATGGCGTCCTCCCCAGAGTGCAACGATGATTTCATTCTGATTGGACAGCTGCCCGATTTCTTTGTTCATGAAATATGGAAGAGATTGCTCCCAACCCCAACAATATCTTTTGCTTGTAGATATAAAAAACTAAACAGAATTGTAGCACTGGTATTTTTATTACAGGAAACAGACTGTCAAAGAGAACAAAGAAAAGCATCGGTAGGTGTGGTTGCTTCTGTGCATACAAAGAGCCTTATTCAATCTGTGCACTTAATTTCTACTGCTAAAATAACCTAAGAGGTTTAATGCTTTCAAAACTGTTTTTTTTCTTTTTTTTCCATATCCCTTTCTACATGCTTATAGACATCTAACAGATTTATATCTTTTCAAACGTTCTTTTTTTCTTGCAGAAGAATTTTTCTTAGAACTAGTAAATATTAGCTCAAATCCTAACATCAATTTGATTCCCGGTATGGGTCAACTTACTGTCACCTTTGTATTGCTCTTTGACTTTGTTTATCTTTCCTTGAGCTACCCTCTCTAAATCATTCCTTCTTGGATTGCTTTCCAATAAACAGAGCTCTGTATCATTCTGTTGATATAAAGGAGCTGTGTTTTGAAGACAACGAAATGGCAGTTTGGTATTGATTTGTTGATGCACTGGAACTTGACTACCAAATTGCCCACTAATCTCAGGCTTCTGGGTCATGATGGATTCCAAATTTGTTGATGCTGTTGTTCTGAACTATTCAAAAAGTAGCACTCACAAGAGACAAATAATCATATAGGATGAATGCACAGTTGGGACTTCAGAAATCATCCACTCCAATCCCTCGGTTCTCTAGAAGAAAAAATAAACAAAGAGAGATTGAATTATGTACCTAAAGATGCATGTCTACTAAGTCAAATGACATAATTTAAAACTGGGTTTTACATATTCTCCAAAGAAGGATATGACTCTCCCTCACCTAAATATTAGCCTGTGTTTATAATCTATTGTGCTTTCATTATAAGGGTTAATCATTCATTTGCTACTAAATAAATAGTTCTTGTTTTATTAAAATTAACACCAGTAAAGGTGAGTATACAGGGAATTAAATATTTCTATTTTCATTTGCTTTTGGGAACCTACTGACTTGTATTAAAATCTAAAAACTATCTCAATTCAAGTAATAATAAAATATTTTTATATTTGGCTCAAATTTTATATAAGTTTTCTCATATATATCTCATAACTATCTTATAACTTTTATATAAGTTTTCTTATATATAATCTCATAACTATCTCTATATTATATATGAGTAAACTGGTGCATATAAAGGGTAATTAGCTTGCACAAGGTCATACAGCTATTAAAATTCTGTAGCCACTTAGAACAGGCAGAATCTAGGTTGTTTTGCAAAATAGTCTGAGTCTTTCCACAGCCCTTAGCTTTGGGACAATTGTTAAGGGAGAATTAGTCAAAGGTATTACAGTAATTTTGTCTCTTGAAAAAAACGTCTTTCACTAAACTGCACTCAGTGATGTGGCCTTGGCTTACATATCTCAGGGACTCTACATAGCTGGGAAATGTAGCTGCTTAATGTCAATGACAACTATTTGCAACTATTTACATACATCACTGCAAATGATGCCTCCTAGAATTGTGAATTGCAGAAGCCCTACAACACAGAGGCATGGAAATGGAAATTGCTGTGTGATGCATTACTACATTTATTATAGAGAAGTGATTGAGTAGCTCATTCTTAACATGATAAAGTGTCCCCTTTAAAAAAAAAAGTGATAGTTCTGATTACTAAGAAAAACATTTTTTCTAAGGAATGAATTCATGTTTTCCTCAAGGAAAATGTAGATTATCATGCACATTTCTTTTTTACTTCTATTGCTTAAGAAATTTTGCAGTATCACAACTAGAACACCAGCAGACTAGACTCTCTCCTAATCTATTTTTGTATTCTATATTTATATTTTCCAGCCTCTTTTATAATTTTATTTTATATATTATCCTATCAACCTAAACATGAGAATTTGGTGTAGCCATAGTAGAATATTGGAAGTACAAAGCCAAGATTTTTTGGCAAATAAAATATATAAAACTGGCTAATTTTCAACTATTAAACTAGAAATCTCATGCCCATTACCAACAGGGACCACTTTGCCTCTGATGTTTGACACATTGGACACCTTTAAAACTTAAGGGAGCCATTCTATTGGCAGACATTCTTCTATCCCTGTACTTAATTCCTCAAACTACCAATAGAACATTTGTTTGAGACTAGAAAAGAGGATTTCTTTTAGAAAACGTTATGTAATTAGTAGAGAAGGTGCCAGACAGTGGCACAGAGATAAACTTTGACTTTCAGCAAAGCTGACTAACATGGGAAGGTTCTAGGTTCATACCTGAAATCCATACAAAATAAAATCATGGAATTTCAGATCAGTTACACTAAGCATAATTTTACTGATTTAAATTGAAAGGGTTTTTTGCAATTTTTTTGTCAAAATCGAGTATTTCTGATGAGTTTTTAAAATAAATAAAATAAATAAAATGGTTAAAATGGAAAAAGCATGTTGAAAAATTCACTTACATTGCTATCCTAGAGTCAAATAAGTATTTTATATTTAGCCATTATTCTGTATTGGTTTCAACCTCCCTATAATGATTAATATGGCCTATTAAAATTATTCTTAATCATATTACTTAGTCTTTTATATAGAACTTCTGAAAGTTATGTGAATTATATCCAAAATAGGACTATACGGTTACTGGACTGAAAAGAATAAAAGAGACTAAGATTTCTAGTTTGGTTTACTTTTTTAAGTTTATTTACCCATCTTTTCCCTGATAGAGAAAGACAGAGGGAGAGAGAGAAAAAGAGAGCACTCCCAAGTGGTCCCAATACCACAACCCACCCCCCTATCTTCGGCCAGTCCTGGTTCATGAGCATGCCCTTCCCTGGCTTCTGTGTGTGTGTGCGTGTGTGTGTGTGTGTGTGTGTGTGTGTCTGTCTGTCTGTCTGTCTGTCTTTTTGGTAAATACACACGCCCTCTAGCCAAAAAAACTGAAGAAAGAAAGAAAAAATATTTTTTTAAGAATTATTTTATTTATATATTATTTTTTTCACATGAGTTTTGCCAGAGAAAGACTGAGAGAAAGACAGAGCGGGAGTGAGAAAGCAAGCCACCAGGTCCAGGACTCCAGTCACAGTTTTCCACGTGGGAATTCCAGTGCCTTAACCAGCACGCCACCTGTTGGTTCCCGAAAGAAAAATATTAAAGGGAGTCTTTTAGACTGAAACTCAAAAATATACTGTGAAATAAAGAGGCTTGGAAATAATCAAAATTAAGGTAAGTGTAAAAAAATAATTTCTAATTTCTCTAAACAAATGGGAAACATCGTTTTGAATTTAACACGTAAGTGATACGACAAAAATAGCATGGAAGGGGGAGAGAGAAATTGAAAGTTATGTTTCTTACAGGATCCATAAAGTGATCTGATAATGTTTAAAGCTAGATTGTGATTAACTAATGATGAATATTGTAAACTCCAGAGCAACAACTAAGAAAAAACTAAAAAAAACTCAATGTAAGATGAACCAGCAGTTAGCGTCATGGCTATGTCGCTGCGCTCCCACGTAGTCGACTGCGGTTTGCGTTCCGGACCCGGTGGCGTAAAACTCACACCGGGCGCATGTGCGTACATGCCCAAGATCCCGAGAGGAGAATGGAGGAGAAGGGATTGCGGCGTGACTATCCCACATGGGGGGTGATTTCTCGCTTTCTGTCTCTATGTCTCTCTCTGTCTGTCTGGTGAGTGCATGCGCCCTATAGCGAAAAAATCTCTCCAAAAAAAAAAGATGATTATGGAGATAAAGTATAATCATAAAAAGTTTCTAATAAAAAATAGGAAACAATGACAAAGGTAATAAATATCAGATAGAAAAAAAACCTGTCAGGGTGATAGATTTAAACTAACTATAGTAATTACATTAAATTCAAGTGCTCTAAAACTCCAATTAAAAGACATACACAGTCAATGAACACTTACCAAGTTAAATTTTAACCAAAAGAAAACAGATCAGTTTATTAATAGTAAAACAAGTTTCCAACCAAGGATTAATACCTAAATTCAAGACATTACATAATGTTAATAATTATCAGTACTAAAAATAGGAAAACACTGTTAACAATGCTAATTATATACAAGATTTTTCTCTTTATTCATGAGAAATAGGTTCTGAGACTCCAGTTGGTACATAAAACTACAGCATCAAAGTCTATATATACTATGTTTTGTCAATCTGATAACAGAAGTCTGCTAAGTGATTAATGAATATAGAGCATATATTATAAGTTAGTTGGATGTGGGCTTGATTCACATCCCAGGTGAGATAGAGGGGGTGGGATGGTCCATGTTTTTATGATATTATTAAGAATGGTATGCAACTTAAAACTTAGGAGTTATTTCCGGAATTTTTCATTTAATATTTTTTGGATCATGTTTAACCCTGGTAATCAAAACTGTGGAAAGCAAAACCTCTTATAGGTGGGAACTGCTGTATACTTCTAACAACAGAACATTAAAATACATGAAGCAAAACTGATAAAACCAAAAATAGAAATAATCAAGTCAATAATTATAGATGGAGATTAAAATATCTCTCTAAGTAACTGATAGAACAAGTATACAGAAACTCAGTAAAGATATAGAAGAATTGAACAATAGTATCATCCAATTTGATCTAATTAACAGGTATGGGACACTACCCAATAACAGTAGAAAACATTTTTTTCAAGTACAATGGGCATTTACCTTAAAACAAACTTTGACAAATTTAAAAGAATGAAAAACATCTAAGTATCTGATCCGAATATAATGAACCTTAACTAGAAACTAATAGTCAAAGCATATCTGAAAAATACCCACATTTTGGAAATTAAATATATATATTTATACACATACATGTATTTCTAAGTAATCCCTGCATCAACAAGAAAACCACAATGAAAGCTAGGAAATATTGAGTAAAAATTTTAAAAATAATGATATCAAAGCTTTGGAGATACATAAAAATAAGTGGTTATAGGACATTTTATAGCACTAAATAACAAGAAAAGAGAATGGTATTTGCTATACTTTGAATATGCCTTCTCAAAATCTGTGTGATAAAATTTGGCTATGACTAGAAGGTGAAAACTAACAATGAGCCTGAGAGATGAGGTCTGTGGGAGGGGATGAGGACTATGATCATCAGGGTGGGACCCTCATAACTGAATCCTGCTAGGTTTATAGAGAGGAAACGACACAGACACACTGACATAGACACACTAGCTTTTGTACTGTCTCAACATGGGCTGCCCTGCACAGTGTTAGGATTCTGCAAGGAGTCCTAACCAACAAGAAGACCCTCACCAAATGTGACCCTTTGAGGTTGGACCTCCAACATTATGAGTTAAATAAACCTTCTACATAAATTACCCAGACTCAGACATCTCTGTTATTAGCAATAGAAGACAGATGAAACATATCAAAATCAGTTCCCTTCAGACTAGAAATTAGAGAAAAATATCTACCATCACTAATGCGAGTCAGTATTATGTTGGTCGTCCTAGCTGATGCAATAAAAACTGGACCAGGAAATAAGTGCTATAAGGATTGGAAAGGAAAAAAAAAAAAAGTCATCATTATTTTCAGATATGTATTTTTTTCTCTACATAATAAATACTAATGGAGCCACAGACAAACCATGGAATAATATTAAGAGAATTCAGAAAGATTTCTGGACATAAAAATCAACAGATAAAATCGTATCATTCCCATATACCAGCAATAACCAAATAGAAAAGTTATGAGAACAAAGATCATGTACTCAGTAGCAATAAAAAGTACAAATCAACTGGAAAAAAAATGTTATAAAGAAAGTTATAAAACTTCACTCAAGAATATTTAAAAAGATATGAACAACTTGAGTATAACGTTTTCCATGCATTGTAAGATGCAGTAAAGAGGCCAATTTATCCAAATTCATTAAATTCTAGTAAAAACTGAAAGAAGATTTTCAAAGGAACTTGACAAAATAATTCTAAAATTCACACCATGTAGGAAAATTTTTTAAAAGAACATGGAAAAGGAGCTTACCAATATTAAGATATGTTGCAAAATTAGAGACATTAAACAATACCGTTCCAGTACAGGACTAAGCAGATCAGTGGAATATAACAGAGAACCCAGAAATACACACAACCATTTTGGAAGCACAGTATAAAATCCATGGAGTATTTCAAACTAGCTAAGAAAAGACTATATTGCATTAAAAGCATTGGCCCAATTGGCAATTTCAATGAAAACATTTGATGAAATCATAGCATTATTACACATAAAATAACTTGTAGCTAAATTAAAGTACAAATGTACATAGTGGTTTGTTGAGAAATTCATAATGCCGTTTGCATAGAAAAACACATCATTATTTTCCCGTCAACCTAATACATAAAAACTTTCTTTATTATTTAAATCTTTTAAAATAAAAAGCTTTTGAAACAAATATCATAATTTATTAGGGTGTTTACAGCATGTATACAAATAAAATATATTAAAAATATAGCCAGGAGGGGAGAAAAGGATGTATACTATTGTAAGATTGCTTTATTATATGTGAAGGGTATATGATCATTTGAAAAGAGACTGATAAATTAAAATAACACAACAAAGTGTTATAGCTCATAAGCCAATGAGGAGATAAAATATTGATATAAAAAAATCCAAAAGAAAACAAGACAAAAGAGAACAAAGAACAGACAAAACAAGTAGAAAACTGAGCAATGTCGATACAAGGGCTCTCACTTTAGGACAGTTTGACTTCTATTTATTCACCGTACAATCGTGTGAAAACAATGCACACTGAGTAGATTGGAGGGACTTACTACTTATGGCAGTTCAGACTTTACAAATTTTCAATTTATGATCATTTAAACTTTGGATAGGTTTATTAGGATGTAACTCCTTGGTAAGCTAAGGAGCATATGTATATCAAAAATAAGTCTATGAAAATGGTTTAAATACCCCAGTTAAAAGATAAAGATAGTGATTATCTCTAATAAGGAGGAGTATGGGATTTAAAAGGGGCTTTACAGTCAGCCAAAGCTGTGTGGTGGGTAAGTTGTCTGGATCCCACATGGTTTGAGTTCTGGACCGAGAGGCTTGAAAAAAACACACCAGGTAGGTGTGTGTGCATGCATGCCCCAATGGAGGACAATGGAGGAGAAGGGACTGTAGCATTACCATCCTCTCTGTGGGTGTGTGTTCTCACTTTCTCATTCTTTGCAGAAAGTGCACATACCCTATAGCAAAACAAAACAAAACAAAAAGAGAGTTTTAAAGCCCTGATAATACTTTAAAGCCCAAGTTGACATCATTTTTCCCTCTGATGTGTACGTATGTTTTATGTGCTACAGTTTACATGATATATTTCAGCTAATATATCAGTTGTAAAAAAAAAAAAAGACGAGAAAGAGAGAAAAATATGGAAAGTGATAGGAGAAGATGAAAAATCCCATTATAGAAGATTTTTGAGTTGGTTTAATATAAGGAGGAATAGAAAAATTGTGTAATAACTGACTAGGATATGAAGTCAAAGGGAAGATTATTTTCTTTAAAAATGGGAGATATAGTAGCAAATTCATTTGATGATAGAAATTACCCAGTATGTAAACAAAGTTTCAGAAACAAGATTAAGAAGTTATAGCTGTAGGAACCATGTCACTTATTGAGCAAAAGGGTTTCAGATCCAGTGCAATAGTCAGAGTAATGAGCTTACAGAAATGATATTTTACCCATTGAATCCCAAGGAAATGTAAAGTGTATTAGAATAGACTCAAAAGGATGAATGATTTAGTTATGAGAGGTTATGGAAGCACAGGAAAAAAGATATCAAAAATTTAAGGGTAAAAATAAAACCAAAAATAAATTATTAAACATAAAAGGAAATAAATTGACATACAAACTTAAATAAAATTTAAAAAAACAAAGGGGCCAGCAGGTGGCGCAGTGGTTACATCACTGGACTCCCACATGACGGACCACAGTTTGAATTCCTGACCGGGTGGCTTGAAATTCTTGCCAGGCATATGTGGGAGGAGAATGGAGAAGAAGAGATTACGGCATGGCCATACCCACTTGGGGGGATTTCTCACTTTCCCTTTTACTGTTTCTGTTTCTCTCTGGTGAGTACACACCCCCTAAGGCAAAAACTCCTAAAAAAAAAAAAAAAATGAGAAACTTGATGAAGAAGTAAAAACATTTGCTAAAGAATAAAATTATATAACTAAATCTAGAATCTCAATATTTTTAAATGTTCACAAAGAGTAATTATATATATGTGAATATATATAAATATATATAAATTATATATATATATGAGATTAAAAAGGGGCAAAAAATAATACAATGATTAAAAAGATAAATCCCAAGAGGCTTAAATATTAAGAGGTAAGACAAAACAAAGTAAAATGATTCAGGAAATAAAATTCATACGTTAGAAAATTAATGGGAAAAGTTAAATAAAAGTAAACGATTTAGCTAGTCAAACAACAACCATTTTAAATTAGTAGAGCAGAAAAAAGAGAACAAAAAACATTTTTTATAGAGAATGTGACTAGCCAGTTATATTGTTTATACAATTTTTGAATGTTATTTTTTTCTTTTTTTAGACAAGGTATAATTTTTCTCTGAAATATTTTCACATTTCTCTGATCAAGAAATGAGATTAGGCCTAGGGACAAACAGGAGAGATTTTAACTACTCTTAAACTTAAACACACAGGTTGTTAGAGAGGAGGAGTCCAGGAAAGTGTGAGATCAACTGAAGAAGATTCAGTTGGAGCTAACAACACAAAACCTGAGGTCAAAAACATCAAAGTCCAGCGGAGATGGGTGCACCCACATGGCTGCGTTTCTGTAGAGTTAAATGTTTGTGTTGGTACAGATTTGACTAGATTGAAAAGAAAAACCAAGATCAGCCCAAACTAAGGTCGTGTTGGTTTAGGTGAGGGAAGCACGTGACTCTGACTTTAACACACTGAAGCTCTTGTGTTCCCATTCTCATGGTTTCAAGTGCCTAATCTTAGATGGTTATGACTAAAGGGTTGGAGTCTCACCATGAAGGCAAGTACTCAGTTTGCCATAGTAGTAGTTTGGACAATGAGGCTTGTATGAAAGTAGTTGGACCATTTCTGCTTCAATGCTGACATGGCAAGCAGAAAACTGTATAGGGACAGCAGATCACCTATTTTCAACAGCATCATAGACAGATAAAATAATTCCTGTTTGTGAAGAATAGTAACCACTATCAATTTTATGGCAGAAAAAAAAATCTGTGAAAGTCCTGAAGAAACTGGGGGGGGGGGGGGGGGGGAGCTCTGGACAG
>NW_006206544.1:3259038-3314571 GCF_000334495.1 Tupaia belangeri chinensis
AATGCCTGAGAAGAAAGTGTACTTTCTATAGTAGACAGGATTGGGAGCACAGTTACTGAATTTGAACATCTAAAGTAATGAGACTTTATACACAAGGCAGTTAAAAAGACAAATTTTAATCATGTAATATCCCTCAAATCCTCCCTGAAACTCCACATAACTGTCAATATTAGTAATATGGAATGCCTGGGATAAAATATAGAATAGAACCAGGGCAGGTCAAACTTTTTAATCACGTGGCATTGGGTCATGGATGGCCATGGGTGTCTTACTAGTGCCTCATGGCATCCAATCCCTAATAACTGTTCAACTCTTGAATAGATGGAGATTGAGGGGACTCTCCCTCTCAGAATTCAGCCATAGCCTTGGCTCATGTTCAGAGTCCTTTAAATAGCCCTGTCCCTCAGCTTGTGGGTCATTAAACCCTTGGAGGGCTAGGTGAGTTGCCCAATTCTGTGGTCATTTATGTTGGTCTCCCAACATAAATCATTTCAGGAACACTTCATTGAAAGAAGCCGCTAACCTCATTCCCTCAAAAATTAAGAGTGCTGCTTTCCTGGAAAAACACTTACTAACAGACATATTGACTTCTTCCTATAGTGGTGATGCTGTCAGTTAAATTACTTGCTTTAAAATGGACTCAATAGGCTTATTTTCTCAAGGATAGAGAAGGTTATGCTAGAAAGAAAACCATCATGATATGTTATGCTACTTGCATCCACGATGAATGATTTCTGTGCTGACTTAAAACAGTAGGAGTTGACTATTGACTTAACCAAATGTTGCAGTATTAAATATTTTTAGAAAGGTGAGGGGAGAAGAATCAATGAGGGATAGGAGAACTCATGTAAAATGAACTTAAAAATGTATTAAAGAGATTAAGTAGAGCAAGAGCAACATAAGCATATTAGTTACCAGTACCAAAAAAAAAAAAAAAGGGAACAGCAGTAGGCGTAATGGCTATGTCGCTGGACTCCCATGTAGTTGATCACTGTTCAAGTCCCGGACCTGGTGGCTTAAACTCACACCAGTGAGTGTGCATGCGTGCCCAAGGTCCTGAGAGGAGAATGGAAGAGAAGGAATCATGGTGTGGCCATCCCCCCCGGGGGGGGGGGGTTTTTCACTTTCTATCTCTCTGTCTTGTCTGTCTTTCTGGCAAGTGCACGCGCCCTATAGCAAAAACCTCTAAAAAAAAATAAAAAACTCAAAAAATAAATTAAAAAAAAGAATGTTGAGGAATTGCTTATTCCTAGAAAAAAGGACTGAAAAGTAAGTAAGACCATTGTGTTTATGTCTTTCTATACTATTTGATTTTCTTACCTTGAAAATACTTATTTTATTTTGCATTATTTTACACAAAACTGAACAATTTTTTTATTTTAAAACATCACAATTACAAAGACAAATGTCCCAATTATACAAACTGTTATGTGTATATTTACATATGCATGCACACTTTAAACTTGCTTTATCTTTCATCCTTTTTAAGTATAGACATAAACATTTTTATTGTAAGCCACTACAAATTCTTTTGGGAGTCAAATGAGTAGAAATTATAAATAAATAAAAAAGATTCTTTGTGTATTCATTTATCCACCATAAGTCATTGATTTACAAGATAATGGTCCTTAGGCCAAAATGTATCTTACAATGCTTCTCAGAGTGGTTATCAAAAGCTTATTGTTAACCTGACTCAGCATCAAGAATTTCATGATGGATGCCATCCAAACTGTAATAATTTTCAAACCTGGCTCTGCTATAGCTTCCTGTTTCTTGATCAGAATGTTTTTCATTATCCTTATGAGGGTTGGATATATATGTTCTCTTTCTAACAAAAACTATGTATTCCCCTTCACACTTATGGCTTGGATCTTTTCTAGGAAATAAATCATTTTTAGAAACCTCCGTCCTGTCAGCAAAGTGCACAGCCCACTCTCTTGTCCCCAGCTTCTGCTTCGGCTTTGCAAGGAGTTAATTGTGGCAACTGCCTCTCCTGGAGCGCTGCTGATTAGCTGGTATACACTGAGTTACTGCTGCTGCTGATTGTCTTTCCGCCAGCTCTCCCATCAAAACAACTTTATACTCGGCATTTGACGAGAGTACCAGAAAAGGCCTCGTTTGGGGAAATGTTATGGCACCATGCTGGCATGTACAATCTTGCTGACCCTAATTAAAGACAAAACCCAAAAGTGGTGTGCTTTAAAGGTATGAAGATGTCAACAGGTCTCTGTTCAAATGCCTGATTACCCTCTGAGGCATGATGGTCCTGATTCAGCTTGTCACAATAGGGAACTCACAAAACCTGTGTTTTATGCCATTTTCTTTGAATGATTGTCTCTGTGTGATGTCTCTCCCTTCTTAGCTCTGGACCACTCTACCCAGAGTCTGTCAAATGTCTTCATTTGAATGCACCCAGGATGACTCAGTTCCAGTTTGTTCAGTAATGAAACTCATCTCCTCCTTTCTCGTGTATCCCTAATCCTAGTAAACGTGCCATAATCTGCCTCATCCTCATGTTTGTTTCTGAGTGTCTACCAGGGATTCCTTATCCTCGCTGACAGAATTATTCATGAAACCTTTAAAAAATGTAGGTACATATTGAAGTCTGCACCCTCACAGATGAGGTTTAGCATGCATAATTTGTAAAAGTACTATAGTATTTAGCATATATAATTTTAAAAAGTACTACAGTATTTTATGCTGGGGAATTAAGATATAGATGAACTATATTTCTGTTTCTTCTCCCGTTCTTCCTGTTACTATCTACATTTACATTCTCATCAACTCTTACCTAGATCATGGCCGTAATTTTTAACTATCTTTTATATATCCTATCTCAATCCTTTTAAATCTGTGTTCATTTTTTTAATATTTAGTAAATAATGTTTGATGGCCTTGTTCTTACTGGGTTTTCCTCCATTGTGTTGCTGGAATCATTTTTCTAAAAAACAAGGCTTGTCATGACATTCTGATGCTTCAGATACTGTAAGAGCTCATTCTTCACCCTTAGGGTAAATTTCAAAGTCATTAATAGAGCATTGATCTTGCCCCATTTCTTCCATCAACTCAAATTCATTCAATGCCTCAGCCATGCAATTTGCTTTTTCCTAAATGTGCACACATCTGATGGGACCATGTAGTGTGAAAGGACTTCTTCATGGAATCTTTTAGGTTAATTTCTAATCACTACTCTGATAAATACTGCCTAGTTCATAGCAAGTTGCTTAATTTCTCAAGCTTTAATTTTCGTCTCTGTGAAATTATACAATAATTACTACCTCCTAAAAATATTGAGATTAATAAATCAAATAATTTATGTAAAGTGGTTAACACAAAGCAAGTACTCAATTTGGGCGACTATTATTAATGGCAATTATTATTTGAATACCCTATTTTCTGCTTAGAATGCTATTCCTCTACATATTTTTGCCTGAATTATTTTTACTAAATGTTTGAAATTCAGTTAGCCAAATATTTTTCCAGGAAGACTTCCGTTATATCTACTCCTCATAGGAATCTTACTCCTGCGTCTATCTCAGGGATCACCCAACTACGACTCATGAGTTGAACCTGTCTACTACCTGCATTTGGATACCCTCTGAGGTAGGAATATTTTTCACATTTTAAATGGTGAGAAAAGAAACCAGGAGACAACACAAAGGGGCTTCACGAGGTTTATAGAAAAACAAAATTAAAGTTCAAGGGTTTTGGTGCAAAATCATTTTGAAATCGTGCACAGTCTTTTTTTTCATAATAAGCATTTTCTGTGTGCATTTTACAGACCCCCCCCCTTGCACATGGAAACTATATGGACTTTCAGTTTCAGTATCCATAAATAAGGTTCGACTGGAACACAGCCATGCCCATTGGTTTACATACTGTCTATAACTGCTTTGGCACAACCATGGAGTTACGTATTTGTGACCAAAACTGTATGGCCTAACAGTCTTTTATTTTCTCAAAAAGAATGTGTGTGTGTATTCTTGTTAACTCATACTCTGTCTTATCATTATCATAATTATGATTCCATTTTCCTGCTTCTTTGCTTGTCTCCTCACAACCAGTGAACCCTTTAAGTTCCATGTTTAGGACTATGGTTTACACAGGGCATATTGCCCAACAGAAAGTATGCCCTCAATCAATCTTATTGAATAAATGAAATCATTATCTTCCTAAAAGTGTTTTTCCTTTATCAAATATGGCAACAACATATAGCTAAGCATTCTAAGAATTCAGAGTAGTCATTAGAATTTCTCGTTTTAGTTAGGTGCTATATATGTGCCAGTTAATTTTATAACCACTAACATGAATTATCCTATAAAGGACAACCTGTGAAGTAAAACCTATTATTATTCCCTTCCTATATAAAAGGAACCAGATGTACAAAGAACTCAAGTAACCGAACCAAAGTTGCAGAATTAAAAAGTGATAAAACTGGATAGCCTGACTCAGAGTCCTGAGAATGAAGAGAGATTTGAAGTAAGATAAACGTTTTGTTTTAATAAGCATTATTTTAAGCTATAGTATTTTATCCCATGAATTCAAAATAAAATATAAATACCGAAGCTAATTCATTCTGGACAATCCTTTCTGGCAAAAGACATGAGTATTTGCTGAATCACAATGCATGCTTCAATCTGAATTATCTGTCTCTCTTGTCACTTTTGCCACACAAATGCTAGCAAGCACTCAAAAAGCCTATTACTTCTCTAGTATAAAATATACTTTAAAAGCTAGACTATTTATTATGTTAGAAGTTAAAAGTGAATAGTAAGAACACAACACAAATGCAGTCCTTCAGAAATATGATTCTGTCAACCCTCAGAACACCTCTTAAATCTGAGATAAAATATAAAGAAACACTATTAAAAGAGACCTTCAAAGCTCATGGAAAATTAATAAATAATAATTAAAATAGTATAAAAGAGGAAAATTCAATTATGTTCATATCATTAAAAGCATTTGCTTGGACATTGAAAAATATTTTTAAAAAAGATAAGATCTACAAACAGACAAATTGACATTGTATACTGATATAATCACAGTCCCTAAAGAAATTATTATTATTATTTATTTTATTTTATTTTATTTTTGGAGAGGTTTTTGCTATAGGGCGCATGCGCTCACCTGAAAGACAGAGAGACACAGAGACAGAAAGCGAGAAATCACCCACAGGGGGAATGGCTATGCCGCAATCCCTTCTCCTCCATTCTTCTCTCGGGATCTTGGGCACGCACATACACGCGCCCGGCGTGAGTTTAAGCCACCGGGTCCAGGACTCGAACCGCGGTCGACTACATGGGATTTCAGCGACATAGCCATTAGGCTAACTGCTGGTCCCTCTTCAGCTTATTTTGTGAAAATCCATTGCCTCGTAGTGCGACAAGCAGCAGGGTAAGTACATGGTATATAGTGAGTCCAGACCTTCATGGTACCTACCCTTAAATTGGTGAATGGTATTGGGAAGTGGGAGGGCCAAAGTAGTTACAGAGAATATTGGCAGAGTAAGGTGGGGTGTGTTGTTGTAGGAAGATCAAAAAAGACTAAAGAACATGTAGAAACCATCCGTTGAAGACTAGGTAAAATGCATTCCAGGCAGTAGGACTAACATGTGCAAAAGACATGGATTTCAGAGCCCCAGAGAGCCAGTGTGGTTGAAGGACAGCGAGGGCCAGACAGCAGCACAGTGGTAAAGCATGATGCTCGCAAGGCATTCCCACATGGGACGGTTCCCAATTCCAGTCTGGGGACTTCTTTCAGTGTGTCAGGCACACATGCACCTGTAATCTAAGGCTGACCAAAGCCGGGGGAAATCACAGCATCAGGACCCGGTGGATGTACTGTCTCTCTCTCTCTCTCTCTTTCTCTCTCTCTCTCTCTCGACAGAAAGCGGGAAATTACCCACCAGGGGGGATGACCATGCCACAATCCCTTCTCCTCCATTCTCCTCTCAGGATCTTGGGCATGCATTCACACGTACCCAGCGTGAGTTTAAATCACCGGGTCCAGTACTGGAACTGTGGTCAACTACATGGGAGTCCAGCAACATAGCCCTTACACCAACTGCTAGTCCCAAAAAGAAATTATTAATAGCAACAATGTTTAATTTTCCATTAGAAAAAAAGCAAAGATAATAGATCTTTAGATGTGTGGAAAATGCAATGATTTCTAAATACTTCAACTATTTAAATGACCTGTCACACGAGCTGCATGAGAAGGCATCATGCTTAGCCTTTTGGTCCCATCTGATGACTACTCTTGATGATGTACCAGATTAAATAGAAACTCTGAAGTAAGTCCCCCAAGTTTAGGAGAGGAATTTTCATATATTCATAGAATAATTAGAAGTTAGAAACTGAAGTTTAAAAGAAAGAAAAAATATTTTCTTTTCAAAAAGATGAAAAGGTAAACTTTACCTATAATTTCCTTAATTCTTTCTTTAAAATCAAAGCTTAGAGGTTGAACCCCCTTCTTTTGAACTAGAAATTATTTAAAAGAAGCAATAGGTTTAGTTTTTCATCAGAGAATTACTGTTCTATAAGCATTTCATGCTATCTATATCGGAAGACATTTCTTCATCTTTCATCTAGACTTATATGCCTGATTTCTGTATATCACATATTGCACTGAATAGGAATTCAGGTCAATATTGAATAGCAGTAGTGAGAGGAATCGTCCTTGCTTTGTTCTGAATATCAGGAAGAAGCCATTCTATCTTTCACTGTTAATGTGATGTTAGGAGTAAGGTTTTTGTTTGATTTAAATAGTCAATAGTTTAAAATAATAATATTAACAAAATATTTGGGGATTTATTATGACAAATTTAGCACAAAGGAAATGGAAGTACACACTTATAAAATTCTAGAATA
Source organism: Tupaia belangeri chinensis (assembly GCF_000334495.1). Lineage (NCBI taxonomy): Eukaryota > Metazoa > Chordata > Mammalia > Scandentia > Tupaiidae > Tupaia > Tupaia belangeri. The sequence goes on from NW_006206544.1 coordinate 3,265,908, forward strand.
ATACGTGAAATTTGCACATCTTCTATAACACAATCAGTAGTTTACTGAACTGCAGAACTTCTTGAACTGCTGGGAATCGCATGGTTGAATATGGGTTCAAATCCCCAGCCTGGTCAATCTGAAACATGCCAGTGTTCATAAACATACCCAAGATCCTGATGAGCTAGAGGGCTAGAGGAAGGGGATTGTGGCCTAAACATACCCCTTTGGGAAAAAAAAAAATCTGACCAGAATTAATGAACAATTTTTAAAAATCATGGATCAGAAAAGCAAACTTAAACTGTTCTTAACAAAGAGGGACTTTATTGGCTTCCCCAGTGAAAATTCCAGAAATTACTAAATTCTCTGATGGTTGATAGTACAATAAATCCAGGTACCAGGACCTGGTTCTCTCCTCAGTTTTGTTCTAATTTTCTCAGTGTGTTTTCATCATCCTTAGGCAAGGTCTCTGCCTGAGCTACACAACTCGACTACATTTTTCTCTCTTCCCATCCAGTCAGTACTCCTACAATGATAAAGTAAATGAAATTTTACATAGGAATTCTGATTCACTACATTAATAAAAAAAAGGGGGGGGGATATGTAACTTTCCTAACTGAGGCTAGAAAGATATTTGATAAAAGGCAAGCTTTCTCTTTTCTTTTCTTTTCTCTTTTTTTTTTCATAAAAGGCATGAGCAAATTAAAAGTAGAAGTAGGCTGTTTTTAATTTGGTAAAAGATATGTACCAAAATCTACATCAAACCTTGTACCTAATAGAAAACTTCCCGATATATTTCATTTGAGATCAGTCAGGAACAAAACAAAAAGGTCCACTAACGCTGCTACTATTGTGTCATCAGGAAAGTCATGAGGCATTTCTGTGTAGAAAAATACATCTTGACTTTGTCGACAACCTAACACTTAACATCCTATTGGAAGTTTCGTCAAAGGCTACAAAACAAAGACAATACCAGCATCAGAAGGTGAGTCATGAAACTGCTATAATTTGCAGATAATATAAATGTGTTCATGAGATATTTGTTACTCTATACCAACGATAACCTAGTAGTTAATTTTGAATGGACAGCATACTCAATAGCAATGAAAACAATAAAATATCTAGAAATTACTTTTAAAAATATACAAGATCTCTATGGACAAAAGTTCAAAACTCTAAATAATAAGGAAGATGATCTGAATAATAGGAGATACATTCCATGCTCTTGTCCTCAACATTATCTCTATTTTTTTTTTTGACAGAGATTTTTGCTATGTGGAGCATGTGCTTGACAGACGGACAGAAAATGAGAAATTGTCCTTTAGGAGGGATGACCACACCACAATCCTTCTCCTCCATTCTCTAGGGATTTGGGGCATGTATGCACATGCATCAGGCGTGTTTTAAGGCTCCAGATCCAGGACTTGAACCATGGTCAGTCATATGGGAGTCCAATGAAGTAAGCACTTTGCCATCTGCTGGTCTATTCTATTCTTTACATGAATCTAAATATTCAAGGAAACCACAGCAAAAATGGGAAACTTGTTTTACCAGATACATTGATATTTTACAAAACTCAATATAAAATATAATATGCTATTGATGTAGTAAAAGATAAATGTACCAGTGACTATTCCAATGAGTCCAGAGACAAATCTATACATGTGTGAGAACTTTGTATGTAATAAAAGCAGTATTACAAATCAATAAGAAACTTGTCAAAACCAAAAGTTGCAGAGGATTTGGTTCAATGGGAATTCTTATACAAGAAGAACTATAAATTACTACAACCACTTTGGAAAGCAATTTGGAAAAGAACATTCTCATGTACTACGATATAACAAGTTCTGCACAGGTGCCCTGAGAGCCTCGCATAATTATGTTCATCATAATAGAAAGAATATGGAAACAATACAAATGACCATCAGCAGGAGAAACAATAAAAACATGATGTTGATTCATTTTGTAGTCACAAGATAGTATACAAAAATTAAACAACAGATATATTAAAAAACAGATGAACTTTGGAAACACAAGGTTGAATGCAAAAAACAAGCTCCAGGAAATTACATAATGTATGGTATTTGTACTACCACAAAACCAAACAAATTACTTAAAGGTGTGTGTGCTTGTGCATGTGTGTGCAAAAAATTAAATTATTTCAAAGAATATTTTTCTTTGGAACTTCTAGCCTGCCTATAGGAAATCAACTGGCCCAAGAGTTACAGATATTTGAAGTAAGATGCCACTGCATTCACAGATTGGTTTTTTTGTTGTTGTTTTTATGTTTTATTTTTTTGTTTTTAGCTTTTTGCCAAAGGGCACACATGCTTGCCAGAGAGAAAAGGCAAGTGAGGAACCACCTCCCAGTGGGGATGGACACACTGCAATCTCCCTTTTTTTCTTAGCATTTCGGACATGCACTCACACACGCCTGGCACGTTTTCTTCAAGGTGTTGGTTCCAGGACTCAAACCACAAAGCTAACCATCTGGGATCCAGCACCACAACCATCACTCCACTTGTGGCCCACATTTATAGGTTTTAAGAGTGCATAGTATAAGTAGATGGAGCACTAGCAATGTCTGCTACATAAAGAAACATAAAAACAAAACTCAAGCTAGTCATTACTTCTAGGCCTGAAGCAGGCGTTTTGCAACTGGGAAGAGCACTTAATATAGATAATGTTCCTGACCTTGTTTTTAAATTTTAGCTGGTAAGGATGAGTCTGTGTTTTTAATTTTATTCTCATACTTTATAAGTTCTGATATTCTTTTAACCCTTTACTAAAATGGTGAAAGTAAAAATAAAGCCTGTTCTTAGGAAAAAGTAAGGAGAAAAAAAAATTCCCAATGAAGAATAAGTTTTTTCCAATTCTAAAAGCTGTTCATTGCACAGTCTGTTTTCTGCCAAGCGCAAATATGAAAATACTTAGTTTTTTTCTTCAATAATTGTTCTGTTTCCTTTTCCTTTTCTGACTCTTAAGACTTACTGGGCAAACTATATCTCTGCATACATTTTCAGATATTCAAAATCCAGTTGAAGGGGCTAAGCAATAGCATGGTGGTAGAGCAACTTGACCCCTGTGGGAAAGGTCCTGAATTTGTGTCCTGGTACCTCCCTGGGCATACTGGTGTATATATGTGTGCCTGTGACACAGGCAGGCTGGGCCTGGTGTGAGTGCAGTGAGGAACCTGGGGCAGGGGCACAGTTGTCATTCTGTCTCTCTCTCTGTGTCCCAGAAGAAATCATTTTTTTTTATATTTCATTTTCTTTTATACATTCAATCACATTATTTAGCTTACAAAGTGAGTATTCCAACATGTAAACATTTCTCCCTAGTCCGTTGATAAACGATAAAATCATTTTCAACAGATAATACCACATTTCTTTGTCCCATTAATGCTTTACTTTTTCTTCTAAATGCCCTTCCTTAGACTCTACTCTTTCACACACACTATATCTGGTATTCACATCCATTTACTGTGTTTCTATGTCCTTTAGTCAATCAGCTTCTGTCATAGAGTGCGGACACTCAGTATATATTAAGTGGAGACATACAATGTCTCTCTCCCTCATTGCGTGGCTTGCTTCACTCAGCAGTAAAACTTCCATATTCTTCCACTTTTTGTCAAAAGTCAGGATCTTGTTGTTTTTTATGGCTGAGTAGTATTCCATAGAGTATATATGCCTCAGTTTTTCAATCCATTCACCTGTTCATGGGCATTTGGGTTGGTTCCATTTCTTAGCAATTGTGAATAGTGTTGCAATAAACAGAAAAAATCCAGTTAGTAGGCCAGCTAGTGATGTGGAGGTTCAGATGGCTGGATCCCACATGGTGGACTGACTGAGGAGTTTGAGTAGCAGACCAGGGGGCTTTAAAAATACAGGAGGCATGACGGTATGCATGTCCAAAATCCCCAAAGAGAATGGAAGAGAAGAGATGGTGTGGTCATCCTCCTCTCTCTCTCTCTCTCTCTCTCTCTCTCTCTTTCTCTCTCTTTTTCTCATGTGGGCACATTCTTTATAGCAAAATAATAATAATAATAATAATAATAATAATCTGTTCTGTATCATGGGTAATTCAGTGCTCACCTTCTTCCTACTGCCAGTGCCAGACACATACTTAGTGGGAAAGAGGTACTGTGTGGTGGGCACTCTGATTCTTCCATCCCTATGCTCCTTCTCCTCTTTCCAGTAGCTCTGGAATTGGTACAGGAGAAAGGCAATGGAGGAAGGAATAAAGAGTTACTATCAAGGGCTATTACAGCCCACTCTTGGCTGATAACCCCTGCCCAAGTTGGTAATTTCATGCTGCTCTCTGAATTGCTCAGGAGGTCCCATGAGAGCAGTCTAATCCTCACTGGTCAATTCTCTCATGGGTAAAGTGCATTCTCTCTCCAGCTTCCTATGTCCCCACTGCCTTTGGTACTTCTCACAGTCTCTGGCTATTGGGGTCCCCTCTTCCAACAATGTTCTTAAGGGGCAACAGTAAGAGAGACAAAACTCAGATATCTGCCAGTCCATTTTTACTTACGAGATTTCCAATTTAGCTTACTGGCCTGCATTATCTTATTTAATTATTGCAATAGTCATATGAACTAAGTACAAGTCTTAACTTCATTTAATAAATAAAGAAAGTGGTGCTCAAAAGAAATGAAGAAACCTACACCTGTTCAATGCTAGGGCTGAGCCAAACTGAAGCACTCTGACTTCAAAACCTGGACCCAAGTGATAACCAATAGGATGCTTGGAGAAATGAAATCAGACAAGTGGAGGTAATTTCACCCAGGTCATGTTCCCATGTGATTAACCATTCCTATCTATAACAGAAACCTTTTTCATTTTCCTTGAGATTCAGTATTCATCTGTCCCCACCACCACGGTGGTGGCTGTTAAATGACTAATCTATAAATGCTACTGCTTTGTCCTTTTTGGCTTATCTTTACTAAATTCCATAACTATTAATATTTCTTTTAGATATATTTTAAAATATCAGTTCAGCTTTAGGTTTGTATGACTAGGATTTTGAGAACTTGTTCTCACGATTTTTTTCACATAGATATCTTTTTTTTTAACTGACCTAAATTACATCTATTTGTGGTATACGATGTGATATTTTGATATATGAATATATTGTCAAATGGTTAAATCAAGGGGGAACTAGCAGTTAGCGTAATGGCTATGTCGCTGGACTCCCATATAGTCAACCGCAGTTCACATCCCGGACCCGGTGGCTTAAAACTCATGCCAGGCACGTGTGCATACGTGCCCAAGATCCTGAGAAGAGAATGGAGAAGGGATTGCGGCGTGACCATCCCCCCGGGGGATGATTTCTCGTTTTCTGTCTCTCTATCTCTCTCTGTCTGTCTGGCAAACATATGCGCCCTATAGCGAAAAAAATCTCTCTCTCAAAAAAAAAAAAAAAGAATGGTTAAATCAAGGGGAAAAAATAGAATACTTAAGACAATTCTTTTTTTTGGGGGGGGGAGATATTTTTGCTATAGGGCACATGCGCTTGCCAGAAAAAGAGAGAGAGACGGAGAGACAGAAAGTGAGAAATCATCCCCCCTCCCTGAAGAGGGATGGCCACGCTGCAGTCCCTTCTCCTCCATTCTTCCCTCAGGATCTTAGGCATACACGCACACATGCCTGGCATGAGATTTTTTTTTTTTTTATTATCATCATAATCTTCTTTATATTACATTGGATTACATATAACTTTACAGTGTATTACATTGCTTTTTCAAAAGGGAATGCCATGCATGTCAGTCAATACAGAGACATTAACCTCCCCACTTCAACATTCAATATCTTTTCTATGTTTTCCCCAATCATTATTATTATTATTATTTTTTTTAAACAGTCAATCGCTATTTCTTATTTTGCTTGTAAAAAGACTTTGCCCATCATGAAATACTTCTCAGACCAATCCAGTTGAGACGCATGAGATTTTTAAGCCACCAGGTCCAGGACTCAAACCGCTGTCAACTACATGAGAGTTCAGCGACATAGCCATTACACTAACTGCTGGTCCCAAGATAATTCTAAAAAATATCAAAACTCACACTCGGATATGAAGACTACATAAAAGCCACAGTGATAAAGAAAAGAAAGGGTATGGGGTATTTGAGCCTGAATGCGCACATGGATCAATGGAGCAGATGGAGAGCTGGGAAGCAGAAACACAGTATAGCTGACTGATTTTTATACGGAGCAAAGGCAATTCAGTGGACAAAGATAGTCTTTTCAAAAAAGAGTGTTGAAAAATTGGATGTCTGTATGCAAAACTGTGAATCCGACCTCATTACCAAACCTAATGTAAAAACTATCCCATGCAAAATGAACTCAGACTGCCCATTCGACAGCTGAGGACACCAAGGCCTTGAGAAGCTAGCTCCATGGCCAACCCAGGGTAGCCCATGCTTGGTGGGCCTGGGACCCTTTTCTCCCCCTGCCCTGTGCTCAGCCTCTGTTGTCCCCACTGGTACCCCAAGGGCCTCAGAGAAGCAGGTCCGAGTGAGGGGGCCCTCAGCCAGGCAGGTTAGAGAGGATAGGAGGGGTGCCCAGGGCTCACAGAATGTGTGTGTGTGTGCATGTATGAGTGTGTGTGTGCATAGGAGTTTTGCTTTTAGACAAATGAGCACATAAGGGGAAACAGGACCAGGGTTACAACCCAGGGGAGCAGACTGGGGGCTACCACCCTGTTCCTCTATTCCCCCCTGCCCCTGCCCCTCAGGGCTCCCAGCTCCCACTCCTACCCCTTGTACAGACTTTTTTTAGCAAATGAAATTATATATATATATAGTCCTAACTATAAAACATCATTTTTAGAAGAAACTATGACTTTGGGTTTGCAAAGAGAACTTAAAAAGGACACTAACGAGGCTAGCAGGTGGTGTGGTGGTTAAAGCACAGGACTCTGACATGGCCGACCCCGATCAAATCCCAGACCAGGCAGCTTGCTTTCTCCCTTTCTCCCTTTCTCTTTGTATTTACCAGGTAAAAATTGCACTATAAACTTCAGTTATAGACCAAATTATGATCAATCATATGTATGGGTGATGAATATAAGGGGCAAAAGAGATATTTAAATTAGTACTTTAAAAATTCCTTTCAAACACTGAGATTGCAATGCCTTAGTTACTTTTTGTTTATAATGTTACAAAGCTACTGTTCAAATGGCCCAGGTACCAAGTAATGGTATAATCCAAAAAACAGCAAATAATTCATTCCAAATAACTTCTTCTCTTATTTGCCTTTTTGGGAAACTGATGAGAAAACATAGATCAAAGTCACACTCCTTAAAATCCTTTATGCTCTACTTCCTCTTATGCAGATACTTCTGTATCTCTCTGTTACTCTCCCAAACCTAGTTGTACAAAAATCTTAACCTTTTTACTCAAACTACCTTCCCAAACCACAATTCTGCATAATCAAGACCCAGAGAACCAAGATTGCAAGTGGTGGCTTCACCAAGTGTAGTATATTTGATAGTATTTTCAATATGTTCCTTTTTTACCTTAACAGTTACATGGGAACAATACACTTCCCTAACTTGTTCAAGTTGTGTGCTATGGCTTTAGTGCCCTTCCCCCAACTTCATGTGCTGGAATTTGGTTATGAAGATATGTGAAGAAAATGTAGCACTTTCAGGGTGTCAAAAGGTGGGGTCTTTGGCAGTGATTACATCATTATGGTGGTGCCCTATGATTTTCTACTGGTGGATTTACAAGGAGATGGAAGGAGATCAGAACAGAGACACTGATGAATACTCAGAGGTACCTTCTCCCCGTCTTTCACGGTGTGACTCCCTGCATGGATCTGGGACCCCACCAAGGGGAAAATCCCTTATCAGATGTGGCCTCTGGACCATGGACCTCCAAAGTATGAGCTGAGTAAACATTCCTTTCATAAATCACCCGGTTTAAGCTATCTTCTATTGTCAGCAACAAAATGGACTAGGATATTGCGCTCTTCCTGTGACTTGTTCTTGCCCAGGGAATAGATATATGTCTAGGCTTTCCAGGTCATCCTCACATTTCCACTTGTGTCACTGAGTACTTCCCTCTTTGCCCATGATAAGAATATACCCATAGTAACTGCTGCACTTCAATCTATCCCAGCTGACTTATAGATCTCCTACACAGTGGTATCATGCTAATTGCTTTACATAAGTTAAGCATTTTGTCCCCAAAAAATCCTTTAAAGGAAATCAAATTATTGCCTTTTTTCCCACAGAAGGAGGAGAAAAAAAAAACTTTAGTATTACCCAAATTTCTGGAAGTAGATAACATTTTAAAATATTTTACCTTTAGATACTGCTCTTTGATCACATGATATAGTTATTTTTTTGCTTATTTATTTAATCATGTGATATGGCCCTTGCACTCACCATAGAGACAGAAAAAGAGAGTGAGAGAGAGGAAGGGGAGGATGGTCATGCCAAAGTCTCTTCTCTATTCTCCTCTCAGGATTTTGGACATGCACACACATGCACCTGGCATGTTTTTCAAGCCACTAAGTCTGGGACTCGAACTACACAGTTGGCCATGTAGGATCCAGGCACTTTAACCATCATGCCATTGACTGGTCCAATGTATTTATTTAAATAATACTTTCTGCTATAGACTGTTTGTGTTCTCCTAAATTCTCATTTCCAATGGGATGGTATTAGGAGGTTTGGCTCTTTGGGAGGTATTTAGATCATGAGAGCAGAATCCTAATGAATGAGATTGGTGCCCTTATAAATTGAGACCCAGAGAACTTCCTTCCTCCTTCTACTGTAAGAAAATACAGTGAACCAACTATGAACCTGGAAGAGGACCCTCGCCAGGCACCAATTCTGCTAGCACCTTGATCCTGGACTCCCTATCCTCCAGTACTGTAAGAAAGACATTTCTGTTGTTTAGAAGCTGCTCAGTCTATACTTTCTTATAGAAACCCTGACGAACCAAGACATTTTCCTTTCCCAAAATGTCACAAAGACATCAACTATGTTTTATTCTAAAACTTCTCACAGTTTTCCTTCATTTTTATACCTCCTAGTCATCTAAATAGAGTTGTTTTTTTAATAGAGTGATGTAGAATTCTCTTTTAACATGAAATGGCAGAGAGAGAACAGGCATGGTGTAGCAATAATGCAAGTAGACCACCCCAGAAAAGGTCCTCTAAGTTCACTTGCTAGGACCTTCCTGTGCACATATGTGCACATGCCTGTGAACCAGACTAGCTGAGACGGAGGGTGGATTACAGCGTGAAGACTCTGCTGGGGATAACTGTCTCAATCTCATGGAAGAAATAAATCATCTTTAAAAAATATGGGATGATGATAAAAGCTCACTTAGTACTTAGCACACAGGTAATTTTGAATTGTCAGATAGCACATGTGCTCATCAGAGAAAGAGAGAGAGAGAGAAGGATAAAGCACTCCCCAGTGGAGCATGGTCACACCTCCATCCCTTCTCCTCCATTTCTGCATGCTCTCAGGGTTTGGAGCATGCATACACATGGACCTTACATGTTTTTTAAGTCATTGGCTCAAGGATTGAACTGCTATTGGCCATGTGGGATCTGCTGAGTCATGAGGCTGGTGCTGGTATTTACTTTTTATACAGGAGGCAATCAAATAAGTCTCTTTAGAATTAAAACAGCTTTTCTTTTGGAGTTTGATTCTCTCCATGTTAGGAGAACTATTTGTAATGTGAAAGACAGTACATTGGCAGCTGTCTACTCCCGATCCCCTGAGGTACCATTGTCCTGGTATGTATTTGTGTAGTTAAATAAGTAGATAATAGTACATATAATGAAAAAAAAAACACATATGATACATTAAAGTTCATATTATTTTTATTGTATAAAATCTACACAGTGTTTCCACCTTCAAATTCATCAAGTAAACTGGACCATACAAATTTTCTTTCCATATGTCTAAAAGAATATCAACAGAGATCAATAACCAAATTCAACCATAAGTTATTATTGAAGCTTCAAATGAAGAAAAGTAAAAGAGAAAAACAAATTGCTAACACAATCATTTTACATAACCTACTTATTGTAAGTTTATACTAACCTATTTTATTTTGGGATGGCAATATAAAAGACAGAAAAATATGATATATAATAGAGTGAGTTCATTTGTCACACAACTTAAAATACATTAAAATTAAAATTAACTTATGAGAAAAGTGATATTTTGCACCATTATCACTAACTTTTTGAAAATAAAAAGGTGAGTTAAAATGTAACTTAGATAATTTTTTTAAATCTTGTATGAAGTACAACAATATATTAGTAATTTATACTGTGTCTCCTATAGATAAAAGATTAATGGAATTGTTCATGGAATATTCAAGGCTCGAGGGAACATAGTTTTAGTGAAAGTACAAAACCAGTACTCTTTATGGATTATTCATTGTTTTCAGCTTCTCACAGCATTTATGTAAAGTTACACATTTAAGGTATTGTGCAATTATTTCCAAGTTTCAGCTCATCACTTACCAATGATCTAGCTCAACATTTTTATCTTCATTTAATTGGAATGGATGTGATGTTGGCAATTAGTTGAAGTACTTTAGCTTCTCACAAAAAATTAGAAGGTGCAATAAGTTTATTATTTTAAATTTCTTAGACTAAGCAATAAACTTTCTTCACCGAATTATAATTTACTAAAGTTTAGTGTATTCTTTTTACTCAACTCTGGGTGTTTCTAACATTAGCATGGAATGTTCTCAATCAAAAAATTTAATGAAAACATATTAATAAGTAAAGGTCAAATTATGCCTTTTTTGTGTTTATGCTGTGTGTGTGTGTGTGTGTGTGTGTGTGTGTGTGTGTGTGTGTACGTCAGTGATTCATCCCCCAAGGATTCTTCTTACTGCCCTATTGTAGCAGTTTTCCTAATGTGACTACATATCCCAGAACATAATGCAAACCTGATGTACAATCCATCATTTGCTATTTCTAGCATTTGATTTCTGGAAATTGAAATCTAATGAATGTACAAATACAGTAGATATTGTGGCAGTAAGGGAGTAGTAAAGAAACTGGATGTTGATCTAATCTAGGGTTAGGGAAGGACACATATTCATGCATAACATTTTACCTGATGTCCTGGTCGGGGTGATCTCTGCAATCTAAGTAGACGTCATCTCTAGAGGTCGTCCAAAGTCTTGTATACTGAGTTTAGGCCAATTACTCTTTTTCTGGCGATGGCATAAGTACTACTAGGTTATTGTTAAAAGGAAAATTTCCAGTGAAAATACTGCTGGTAAAAAAGTATTTATCAATTCTTATTCTTTATTTTTGAGTTTATATATTATAGACAGGGTATCTGTTCATGTGTGTGTATGAGTGTGTATGTCGTCAAAAACATTCCACTGGCGGGACCAGCAGTTGGTGTAATGGCTATGTTACTGGACTCCCATAGAGTTGACCACAGTTCAGTCCCAGACTCAGTGGCTTAAATTCAGGCAGACACGTGTGCGTTCATGCCCAAGACCCAGAGAAAAGAGTAGAAGAGAAGGGACTGCAGTGTGGCCATCCCCACAAGGGATGATTTCTCACTTTCTGTCTCTCTGTCTTTCTGGTGAGTGCATGCACCCTATAGCAACCTCTCAAAAGAAAAAAAAAAAAACAGAATATAATACAGGAAATCAAAACTTCCCTCAAAAATATTGACAGAAGATAAAATTACACAGAAGAAAGAATTTCTGAACTTGTAGACAAAACCTCTGATTTAGTCCAAGCCACTGAAAAGAACAGAAGAGTAAGTGGGGAGACCAGCGGGTGGTATGGTAATTAGGATGCTGGACTCCCACAAGGCCAACTGTGGTTTGAGTCCCAAGCCTGGTGGCTTGCCTTGCCTTCTCTCTTTCCCCATCTATCAATCTTTCTGTCTCTTTCTGTCTTTCTCTGAGGAGCACATGTGCCCACAGAAAATTTTTTTTAAAATAGTAAATAAAATTAAATAGATTTTTTTAAAAAAATCAAGACAATATACACAAAATCCTAGATGCCATTAAACAGCTGAATAGCCACACAATAAGTATTCCAAAAGGCAAAGAGGTAGGTAAAGGCTACCTACAGAAAGCTCTTTCATGTGATATTAGTTGAAAATTTTCCAAATGTAGAGGTATACAGACATCCAAATCCAGGAAATACAAAGGACGTTAAATAGATGTAAAATAAGAAGATCCTTTCCAAGCCTAATCATAGCCAAATTAGTATACATCAAAGACATATAACATAAGAAGGTCCTTTCCAAGCCTTATCATAGCCAAATTAGTATACATCAAAGACAAATATTCTAAAAACAGTAAAAGAGAAATGCCAAGTTACAAAGTTTACCCCATTAGACTAACATCAGACTTCTCAACTGAAACAATGAAGGCAAGGAAAGAATGGGAAGACATATTTAAAGCTCTGAAAGAAAAGCAATTTCAGCTAAGTGTACTATTCTCACCAAGATTATCTTTCAAATGAGGAGAAATAATATCATTTCTAGAGAAACAAATGCTGAAAGAATGATCTAAAATGAAACCAGCTCTTCAGGAAATACTATACCAGGAAAATAAAGGGATATAAATAGAAGTAAGAGAATATAAAACAATTAGGGGGAAAAGAAAAGTAGTGAAGAACAGGGCTAAGTCCACACATATTGAGAATCACTTTAAATGTGAGAATTAAATTCCACAACTAAACATCTAAAACTATTCAACTATTTTACACACAACCTGGTTTAAATACAAAATCATCACTTATTTGATAGGCAATTGTCTCAACAGGTTTCATATTGCATTTATATAATTGTTATTATAACCACTACTCATTGTATAAATCCAGGTAACAGAAGAGAAGTCTGAAATGTTACAAAACTGAGTCATTCTTAGAAGTTAATTTAAAATAATAAAATAAAAAACTTTGTAAAACCTATAAATTGCCAAATTACTAACTTTACCATGTCTTCCCTTTTAAATGTTTCTTTCTAATTTTGTTTGGTTTACTTTTTTGAGGATATATTTCTTTAAGCACAGTATAGTACTATAGTCTTACAAGAACTCAGTAGTTAAAAGTCATTTTTTTTTCCTATCTCTTCCTGATAAGCTTTTGTTATGTATAATTTTACCAGTCTCTTACTGGATCAATGATTGATACCACGAATATTTTCAGATTATAAACTCTTATCTCCCACAATTCTCAACATGGATATAGTACAAATTCTTCTTCCAGTGGTTATGTTAAGAATATCTTTGTTTTCAAAAATCCATCCTCACTATTTTATGAGACTGTTTGTTGTCTGATTTTTAATCACTTTATCTTTCTTAGAACTGTATTTCACAATAAAAAAATCATTGACAATATATATTGGGTTGTTGGGAAAGTCATGACATAATTTCCCATAGGAAAATGTCATGACTTTCCTGATGACCTAATACTTCTACAATAACCAGTAGAGTGAATTTCAAATGTTCACAGCACAGTGCAATATTAAATTTGAAGGTGGCAAATGTGTTTAGATCCTCAATTTGTTTATTACACACCATATATACTTTAAAAAACTATACTGTACCCTACAAAAATGTGTGATTATATGTAAGTCATAAATTATAATAAATATTTTTAGTTTTTATTAGTAAAAAGATTTAATAAAAATATATCTTAATAAAAATACATCATAAAGTAAATCTTACACCAATAGACCATATTTAAGAGTAATTTTAATATTGTCTACCTTTTATTTGGCATTTATCTCAATCATTTCAACAACATTATGAGGTATGCTTGATTATCTTGATTTTAAAGAAATTTTATTTTATACAGCAAATGGCACAATGGGGATAGTTAGATTCTTAACCAGTATAGTGAAATATAAGCATTCTCATTCATTGGGACATAAAAGCAATTTGCTCCATAGAAAATAGTCATCTCACACTAGAGGACACCAAAAAGAAAATGGAAAGGTCAAATGCGTTCTAGGAAAAACTCTTGCAACTCATCTAATAGAAAAGGGCACTAAAAAAGGGAAGGACATCCCGTGTTTCTGGATTGGCAGAATCAATATAATAAAAATGGCTATCCTACCCAAATTGATCTACATGTTTAATGCAACCCTGATAAAATTACAAGAGACATTCTTCACAGATCTAGAAAGGGCAATCATAGAATTTATCTGGAACCATTAAAGACCTCGTTTGGTAAAGCCATTCTGTGCAAGAAGACCGGAGTAGGTGGCATCTCACTCCCTGACCCCAAAATATAATACAAAGCTATGATAATAAAAACAGCATGGTATTGGCACAAAAATAGACATGAGGATCAATGAAACAGAGTAGAGACTCCAGAAATAAATTCCAAAACATACAGCCAACTCATCTTTGACAAAGGGTACCAGTCAATCCAGGGAAACCTCTTTAGCAAATGGTGTTGGAAAAACTGGGTATCCACCTGCAGAAAGATAAATCTGAATCCCTATCTGTCATCATTAACAAAAATCAACTCAAAGTGGATCATAGATCTAAACCTAAGATCACAAACTGGTGGAAAACACTGGGGAAACTCTGGGAGACATTGAATTAGGCAAAGACTACTTAAGCAAGCAAGACCCCCAAAGCACAGGCAATAATCCCCCAAATAGACAGGTGGGATTACATCAGATTAAGGAGTTTCTGCACAGCAAAGGACATTGTAATTAGTGTGAATCAATAACCCTCAGAATGGGAGAGAATTTTTGTTAACTGTGCCTCAGATAAGGGACTGATAACCAGAATACACAGGGAACTCAAGCAGCTTACCTGGAGGAAGATGATTAACCCAATTAGAAGACGGAAAAATGAGTTGAATAAACAACTCTCTAAGGAAGACATGCAAACAGTCAAACAACATATGAAAAAAAATGCTCAATACCTCATTGTAAGGGAGATGCAGATAAAAATCACAATGAGATACCACCTAACCCCAGTCAGAATGGCAAAGATTAAAAAAATAATAATAATGGTAAGCACTGAAGGGGATGTGGTGAAAGGGGAACACTCCTACATTGTTGGTGGGAATGTAAATTGGTCCAGCCACTGTGGAGAATGATATGGAGGTTCCTAAAAGGCCTTCAAATAGAACTACCATATGATCCAGCAATTCCATTCCTGAGTATTTACCCAAAAGACAGGAGAGCACTCGGTCAGAAAATAGGTTGCACACCTATATTCAGTGCAGCCTTATTCACAATTGCTAAGACATTTAACCAACCCAAATGTCCACAAACAGATGAATGGATTGAAAAATTGTGGCACGTATACTCCATGGAATACTATTCAGCCATAAAAAACAATAAGGCCCTAGAATTTGATTGAAAGTGGACGAATATGGAAGATTTGTAGCTGAGTGAAGCAAGTCAGGCTATGAAAGAGAGACACTATATGTCTCCACTTAACATATACTGACTGCACTCTGTTGTAGAGACTGAAAGACTGGAGAACATAAAAGTATTAAAAATTGTAATGGACACTAGAGACAAAGTGGAAAGAGTATGAGAGGGCAAGAGTGTAGGAAATTTGATATGAGAAATGGAGAGGTAAGACACTTGTGGGACACAGTTAAGTTTTATTATCTGTTGACAAGGATGCGTATAGTGGTCTCAACCGGGCTGGACTGAGGTGTATGTCATGCTGGGTAAAGTCTCTTCACAATCTAAATGATGTATAGCGATTTAATGTATGAATAATAATAAAATAAATAAATAAAATTAAAATTATAAAAAGAAAATGAGTTTTATCATTAACATAAAATCATGATGTGGTTTTGGTTTGTTTGTTTAATAAAATTATAAGAAAACATCAACTTGAATTTTGCCTAGGTGGTTGTGATTATTTTCTCCCTGTTAACAATTTCAAGTTCCTTTCCTTCTTCTCCAAGTTTTTTGTCTTTTTTCAAGGAGTACAAAAAGTATGCATTAGGGAAATTCTTAACACAGATTTTTCTGTATTTGACTTCTATTAAAATGTGCATCTTTGATGATTCAGTTCACTTTGAATTATTTACTTTAAAAATATTCATGGGCTTCTTAGTAAGAAATTATCCATTTACATTTGTTTGACTCTTCAAAACATGTAATTAAATTTTCTCATTTTCCTATATTGAATTTCTTCTCAGCCTGAATGTGTCCTAACTGCAGATTTCAGTAGATTTCTGTCTCTCATCATTGAATAAATTTAATTCCTTGGGATCAGCTATCCAAGTTAAACAGCTTCAACAGGAGATAAAATGTTTTTTTATTATATTTTATTTGTTAGTATTATTTTTTACTTTGACCAGAGAGAGACAGATAGGAAAGAAAGGCAAGAATGCAAGTCTAGGTCCAGGACTCAAACTGCAGTTGACATCATGGGAGTTTAGCACCCCAACTGACAGCCCAAAGAAGTAAAATTTTAGTTGACAAGGAAATATTAAGGATATTTTTTAAGTTTAAAAACAACAAGTCAATTTCAAATTGGTATCCATTATATTCATTCATGTAGAAATATTAGCTGAACAAATAAGTGACGTGATATTTTCAACATACTCTTTTTTTACCTTTGTCCACTTTACTTGAATGTTACGAATGCTAAGAAAATTAAACTCACTTAAATTTTCACTTCTGAAATTGTTTTTATTCTCATTTCCTAGGGAGCTATATGTGAAAAAAAAAAAAAAAACCACATACAAGCAGATCACTTGGCAAGAGGTTAACTTACCATCCCCATTCTCTCATATCTTTAGCATAAGCATTCTATAGTGGGTGTCCCCTGAGCTCCACCAACAGGTTCAAGCACAAAATCATTGTAGAGTGAGCACTTTCTCACATTCTCTTACAGGTCTCTCTCATATTTAATCTTCCTATCTTGGACACTTGTATTTAATGTCAAATTGCCATCTAGAAAGGTTCGGTGATGGTTTGTTCATAGCTATTCCTTAAGCAATTGCATTGTGAGAAGAGCACCTCTTATTTGAGATCATGAAGTTTATGTCTGGGGTTCTGCTTCCATTCTTTTAGCTTTCTGCTTACTTAAATGTCAAACGGCAAGCCATTAATCTTGTGGGCTTTCACGGCTTATCATCACAACTCTCCTCTTAGGGCAAGATTTATTTATATTATACCATGCTCTGAATGATCCGTTATTGAATCCATTTGCCCATCAGTATTTATTGAGTGCTTACTCTGTGCCTGACATTACATAAGTTATTGGGATTTTATGTAGAATATGGGACCCGTACCCATTTCAGCCTTCTCTCTTCTCACTCTTTAGGCTGTAGGTTGTGCTCTGGGAAAATTACACTGCTCAGGCTGTTCGCCTTTGTGCTTCCTCTCATTCTCCAAGAGTAAGCTCAAGCCTTATTTAAGGATTCTTTTCTCCAGTCTTTTTAACACTTCTTCCTGCTGGAGGTCTGACTAACCACTTCTCTTCTGAGTCACTTGGCCACCAAGTAATTACTGTAATTATTGTATTTACTTTATTGTATAGAAAATATTAAGCCAAGACTATAAGGACAGGACTGGATCATATAGCCCACCACTGAGTGGTTGGATGGGTTGGATGTAGTAGTCATTCCTTAAGTGTTCATCTAACTAGTGTAAACTTAACTAAGTCTATCAGGTGATTAAAGTATCCAACTCTCTATCTTTCTATCTATCTCTATCTATCTATCTATCTATCTATCTATCTATCTATCTATCTATCTATCTAATATGATAAAATGAAAGTATTTACAAGGTAGGACCCAAATGTTAGAACAATAATGCAAATAAGGAAGTGCAATGATTCTATATACAAGCTATATGGCTATTATTTTTCAACTCCAAACTCATTCTTTTATGCTTTTTATGATTCTGAGACTGGGATTCTATTTTGGCAAACAAAATAAATAAAAACAAGAATTTAAAAAGAAGAGGAGGGGCCAGCAGGTGGTGTGGTTGCTAAGGCATCTGGATCCCACATAGCTGACTTCACGGTTCAAGTCTAGAAAAACACAGGGGACATGTGTATGCATGTGTGTGTGTTGTGTGTGTGTGCATTGTGTGTGTTGTGTGTGTATGTGTTGTGTGTGTGTGTGTGTGTGTGTGTGTGTGTGTGTGCATGTGTGTCCAAAAGAAGGAATGGAGAAGAATGGATTGCAGCATGGTCATCCCCTATAGGGAGTGCTTTCTCAATTTTGTTTCTCTGTTTCTCTGCTTCTAGTGCATGCACCCTTCTAGCAATTTTTATTTAAAGAAAAGGGAAAAAAAGAAAAACAGGAGAGAAAGGACCTCCTCCTTTGTGATCTGCATGGTGATCTTGACTGTTTTGTGGCCACGGATGTTGTCTCCACAGCAGCAGTTGGTTTCAAGTGACAAGTCATTTCAGAACTCCCAGACCATCCTCATCTTGGTCCTTCGCAGAAGCCATCAGCAGCCAGAAAGGTCTCCACACTGAGAGGACTAAGATTCAGCTGTGTAGGGCTCCAGCTCTGAGCTTCCACATTCTGAGAACCCAGCCTCCTCCCCTAGTTTCCCCAGGATTTAGGTGGTAGCTGTTTCCCGATGTTACTCTTTCTTGGTTACCTATGTCCTAGGTTTTAATTTGTCTGCTCTCAAGTAACTATATAATTAGTCCCTACTATAAAATTCCCTTTGTAAAATATAGTAATGGGGGCATGATCTTAAGGCTGAACCGTGGTGGACATTTCTATGGCAGCGGATCCCCAGCCTTTGAGCCCCGAGCCGCCTCTTATGGGAGCCTGAGCCGTCTGTGCAGCTTTCTCCCTTCGTCTCATAACTATGTCCACCAATGAGAATGCAAATTCACCAGCTGCCCATCTTAACAGATTCAACAACAAGGGAAAAGATAGTACAGAAATGAGGCAGCACAGAATAGAAGTTAACGTGGAGCTGAAGAAAGCTAAGAAGGATGACCAGATGCTGAAAAGGAGAAATGTAAGCTCATTTCCCGATGATGCTGCTTCTCCACTGCAGGAAAACCCAAAAAACCAGGGCACTGTAAATTGGTCTGTTGATAACATTGTCAAAGGCATAAGTGGCAAAAAAATTGGAAAGCCAGCTCTAGGCTACTCATGCTGCTAGGAAGTTGCTTTCTAGGGAAAAACAGTCCCCCATAGACATCATCCTGGCTGGGTTGATTCCAAAACCGTGTGTGCTTTTTGGGCAGAAATGACTGCAGTCCCATCCAGTTTGAATCTGCACGGGCACTCACTAGCATTGCTTCTGGGACGTCAGAACAGACCAAGGCTGTGGTGGATGGAGGCGCTATCCCAGCATTCATTTCTCTGTTGGCCTCTTCCCCACACGCACATCAGTGAACAAGCTGTGTGGGCTCTAGGAAACACCGCAGGGGATGGTTCAGTTTCCTGGGACCTGGTTATAAGGTATGAGCAGTTGTATGGAGCAGCTGACCCGCTGTTGGCTCTCATTGCAGTTCTTGATATGTCATCGTTAGCCTGTGGTTACTTACGTAACCTTACCTGGACACTTTCGAACCTCTGCCACAACAAGAATCCCACAACCCCGCTAGATGCTGTTGAGCAGATTCTTCCTACTTTAGTTTGTCTTCTGCATCACGATGATCCTGAAGTACTAGGAGATACCTGCTGGGCTATTTCCTACCATACTGATGGTCTGAATGAACGGATTGAAATGGTTGCAAAAACAGGAGTGGTGCCCCAACTTGTGAAGCTTCTAGGAGGTACCAAATTGCCCATTGTGACCCCTGCCCTAAGAGCCACAGGTAACATTGTCACTGGGACACATGAACAGAGCCAGGTGGTGATAGATGCCGGAGCACTCGCCGTCTTCCCCAGCTTGGTAACCAACTCCAAAATGAATATTCAGAAGGAAGCTACGTGGACAATGTCCGACATCACCACTGGTGGGCAGGACCAGATCCAGCAGGCTGTGAATCACGGGTTAGTCCAGTTCCTCGTCAGCGTGCTCTCCAAGGCTGACTTTAAGATGCAGAAGGAGGCTGTGACCAACTACAGGAGCAATGGAACAGAGGAGCAGATTGTATACCTCGTCCACTGTGGTATATTGAACCGCTGATGAACCTCTTAACTGCAAAAGATACCAAAATTATTCTGGTTATCTAGGATGCCATTTCAAATGTCTTTTAGGCTGAGAAGCTCGGAGAAACTGAGAAACTTAGTATAATGATCGAAGAATGTGGAGGCCTGATAAAATTGAAGCCCTACAAAACCATGAAAATGAGTCTGTGTATAGGTCTTCATCAAACTTGATTGAAAAGTATTTCTCCATCAAGGAAGAGGAAGATCAGAATTTGTGCCAGAAACTCCCTCTGACAGCCACACCTTCCAAGTGCAGTACGGACCTCCTAGGGCCCTTAACTTTTAGATCACACAGCTGAGGCACAGAGGTGTTTCTCCTGTCCTATGTTTGGTGTAAGTTTGTTTTATTGTTTCTCTACCAAGAACTCTTTTTAAATGTGGTTGTTATTGTAGCACTTTATACAACAAAACTATACTTGAACTCTTCCAAATTATACATACTGTATGAAGCTTGTCCTCTAAAATGGGTTGCTTGTTTCTATGTGGAATTTCATACCTTGCAAGGTCCTGTAAATAAAATTAAATTCCACCCTTTTTTTTAAAAAAAAAATACAGCGATGAGGACCAGCAGTTAGTGTAATGGCTATGTTGCTGAACTCCCATGTAGTCAACCGCAGTTTGAGCCCCAGACCCAGTGGCTTAAACTCACACCATGCCTGTGTGCGTGTGTGCCCAAGATCCCGAGAAGAGAATGGAAGAGAAGGGATTGTGGCATGGCCATACCCCCTGGGGGGTGATTTCTCGCTTTCTATCTCTCTGTCTCTCTCTTTCTGGCAAGCACACGTGCCCGATAGCAAAATAATAATAATAAAATAAAATACAGCGATGAACCTCATAATGACATTTCATTAGATGGTAAACCACATATAAGATGGTGGTCCCATAATACTACCATGGAGTTGGAAAATTTCTGTTGCCTAGTGACATTGTAACCGTTATAACATCATGGCAAAATGCAGATTCATGTGTACATAGTGATGCTGGTGCGAACAAACCTACTGCATTGTCAGCCCTATAAAAGAATAGTACATATAATTATGTGCAGTACATAATACTTGGTAATGATAATAAAAGACCATGTTACTGACTCATGTATTTACTATATTATCCTTTTTATCATTGTTTTAGAGTATTACTCCTTCTACTTAATAAAATGTTTACTTCCTCTACTTAAAGTGTTTACCTGGCATGGTGATTGAGGTGTTGGATTCCCACATGGCCAACTATGGTTCAAGTCCTGGACCTGGGGTGGTTTGTTTCCTCACTTTCCCTTTCTCTCCCTCTCTGGTCAAGTAAAAATAAATAAATAATAATAACAAATAAAATTAAAGAAAGAAATAATTTACTAAAAAAGTGTTTACTGTAAAACAATATGCAGTGTTATGACAGTAGCAGCCTCAGACATCTCATGTTGTTTTGTCTTCACGGCCCTTACAATGGGAGATGGAGAAGGGTGACACTGAAGATCCTGGCACTGTGGGCCTAGGTTAATGCGTATGTTTGTATATTCATTTCTAACACAAAGTTTAAAAAGTTAAGAAAAAAAATGATATAAGTAGAAACAGCTGATAGAATAGGGACATAAAACATTTTTGTGCTTTGTACAACGTGTTTATGTTTTAAGCTGAGTGTTATTATGAAAGAGGCAGAAATTTTCAAAATAATTTAAAAGTTAATAAAGTAAAAGTGTTCTAGTAAGTTAAGATTACTTTATGATGAAATAATTTTTTATATACATTTAGCATAGCCTAAGCATCCAGTGTTTATGAAGTCTACAGTAGTGTGCAGTAATGTCCTAGGCCTTCACTCACTCACTCACTCACTCACTCACTCACCCAGGGCAACATCCAGTCCTACAGGCTCCATTCAGGGTAAGTTCCTCATATAGGAGTATCACTTTTTATCTTTTATATGATATTTTTACCATACCTTTTCTATATTTAGAAATGTTGAGATGTACAGATACTCACCATTGTGTTCCAATTGCCTCCAGCATTCAGGACAGTAAGGTGATGTACAGATTTGTAACTCGTTTGGTCCATGTTTCTAATAACAGGAAATACCTGAAACTTGGGTATTAAAATAGAGGCTCATTCAGCTCAGGTTTTAGGAGGTTCAGTGGCCTGTGTTACATGTGCCTACCTTCTTTTTAAAATTGATATGTTTTGGCCATAGGGCATGTGTGCTCACTGGAGAGGAGAGAGAAAGAGAGAGGCAGAGAGAGGGAAAGTGAGAAATCACCCTCTTCCCCCAGGGGTGACGGCCATGCTGCAGTCCCCTTTTCCTCCATTCTTCTCTTCAGATTTTGAGCCTGGAATTCTAATGGTGGTTAGCCATGTGGGAATCCAGCCACCTTAACCACCATGCCATGTGCTGGCCCTGTCTCTGTCTATCTTATGCTTTCTCTTAATTACCAACCAGGAGCCAATCATAGAGACCCTGCCCTGATGGCCTTAATCCTAATTTCTTCCCCAAAGGCCCACTTTTTAACCCATAATTATGTCAAGTTTTCACCTTCTTAATCCCATTACAATGGCTCAATATATGAATTTTGGGGAACATATTCAAACCAGTAGTACCGAGAAACAATACGCTACACTGGGCCAGACGGTGTCACAGCAGTAAGAAGCAATGTTTTGTTAGGCAATCCCACACAGGAAGATTGCCAGTTCAAGTCCAGAAATCTCCCTGAGTACACTGGGTATACACATGTCCATAACCTGGGGGTAGCTGAGGCTAAGACCTTGGGTGCTACCTCTCTTACATTCTTGTCCACTCTTTAGATATAAAAAGTTACACAATGGGCTGGCAGGTGGCTTGGTGGTTAAGAGCGCCAGAGTCCCACATAGTTGACTGTGGTTCAAGTCCTAGACCTGGTGGCTTGCTTTCTCACTTCCTCCTCTCCCCCACACCCTGTCCCTCTCTGGTCAAATTAAAAATAAATAGATAAATAAATAAATAAATAAATTGAAATAAAATAATTATTTTAAAAAATTTATGCAAACTCTCTAGGTTTGTATAATAAGCATACTCTATGATGTTCTCATAATGCCAAATCACCTAACAATGCATTTCTCAGAACATGGCCCCATGTTAAGGGACACATAACTGTACCTTGGGAGGTACATATAGAGTGGATCTTTTTAAAAAATCAATTGGTCCTGAACTAAAATATTCCCCCTGAAGATGGTACGGAAAAACTTTACAGAAAAGGTGATATTAGAGCTTAACGTCGATGACTATGTAAGAAAGCTAGGATATGTAAGAAACCTACAGAACACGCTACAGACCTGAAGAGCGAAGATGAACTAAGTCAGTCCATTTTAATTATGTGATCGATGACTTAGAGTGCCTTTAATTCTAAACAGAGTTTTGTAAGATTTCATTTGAAAAAAAATAGTCCCTCAGTTTAAAGAAAGCCAATGTGCTAATCCAAAGATATGACCCCAGTAGGAAATATGTCTGCTACCATTAGATTTTATCCTGTTAATGCCAAAATTGCTCGTGGAATTCACATGAATGATCTGCTTTGATCTTTCTGATAACACTGTAAATTAGACTATGGGCATACCCAATGTATTGCCCCGTTACACTCTGGTCGTTCACTGCCGACATATGCTGTTCCAAGGGCAAGCTGGTTTATAGCCCAGTTAGATCACAGCCTGCTGATAGGAGCTCTCTAAGCTGAGACATGAGATTCTTTTTCATAGTTATAACTATTATTCACTTGGTACTCACTATCTGCAAGGCTTTTTACCAAGTATTTCTCATGAATTATTTTATTCCTATCTCACAACTATTTATTATTTCCACTTTAGAGATGAGAAAACTAAGGCTTCAAAGTGTTAGATAAAGTTCATAAGGGACAAAATCAGATATATACCGAGCATTCTGAATTCAGAACCCACATGTTTAATCATTACATTATAATGTCTCCTATATGAAGATTTTTAAAAAACATTATGTGGGGGGGTATTTTCATTCTAAATGTCAAAATGAATAAATATAATTTTTGTTTCATAAATTAAAACTAAATGAATGTAGTTCATGTGCATACCTTTGTAAGTTTGAAACAAAGTGGCCTTTTAATAATAGAACATTTTAAAGTTGGAAGGAATAATAAGTGGTTTTTAAACATTATTTATTTAATGTTATTTATTATTATTATTTTAATTTTTTATAGGGCATGAGAGAGAGAGAGAAAGTGAGAAAACAAGCTGCCAGGTCCAGGATTCAAACCGCAGTAGGTCACATGGGAGTCTAGCACCCCAACCACCATGCTACCTGCTGTCCCCAATACTAAGTGTTTTTAATATACACCACACACACACACACACACACACACACATACACACACACACACACCAAAGAAACTGAGAACAAAAGGGCAGAAGAAAACTTTTGGAACGTGAATATGGTGATGGTTTCACTGTCTAAACTCATCATATTATATACATTAAATGTGTGCAGTTGTTTTGTACCTCAATAGAGCTTTACAAAGTAAAATAAATATAGTAGAAACAATTTAACTATTTTCCTTTTTTTTGGAGACATTTTTGCTATAGGGAGTGTGTGCTTGCCAGAGAGACAGAAAGACAGAGAGACAGAAAGCAAGAGCTCACCCTTTAGGTAGAATGGCCACACTACAATTCCTATTCCTCCATTCTCCTCTTGGGATTTTGGGCAAGCACGCACATGTACCCAGTGTGACTGTCAAGCCTCTACGTCCGGGACTCAAACCACGGTTGGCCCTGTTGGAGTCCAGCAATGTAGCCTGGTCTCGAACAGTAAGCTGAAATTCCCTTAATTTTACTAATTAGTGTCACTAATATTTACTAATGCTGGAAAACCGAAATTACTTGTACACTAATTACTGAGGTGGATGTGGAAACTTTCATAGTAACTCTGAATGATTGCTTTTGTGAATTTAAAATATGATATCATGTGTGAAAGATAACTTTGTTGAAAAGACCGTGCTACCATGTTCAAAACTTATTTTCTTTAAAAAGACTGCTATTATTTGTTCATTAGGCTTTGATATTCTCATATATTTGGTATGCTATGTATATACCATCTCCTTCTTTCCCCCGCTTACAGATTTTACTTTATTTAACTATTTTTTTTTTATTGTCATAAGCCCATGTACTCATCAGAGGGGAACAGAGAGACAGAGAGAGAAGAGTGAGAGAGAGGGAGGAAACAATCCTCAATGAAGCATAATCATGGTGCGATATCTTCTCCATTTCTTCGTCCTGTTGTGATTTGGGGCACACATGCACATGTGTCCAGGGTATTTTCTAAGCCTCTAGCACAGTATTCAAATAGCAGCTGGTCACATGGGATCCTGCTCTGAGATCCTCTACTAGGCTACAGGTCTGATCCTTTCCCTCCCCCTTGTAGATACTAATGAAAGATAAATGCTACTTCACTTTCTTTCACATGATCTACCCACAATATTTCAATTCTTAAAATACTAATATCAATTATTTTTTAAAAGTTAAATGCTGGGACCAGCAGATAGTGCAATGGCTATGTCACTGAACTCCCATGTAGTCGACCACGGTTTGAGTCCTGGACCCTGTGACTTAAATTCATGCCGGGCGAGTGTGTGTGCATGCCCAAGATCCTGAGAGGAGAAAGGAGGAGAAGGGATTGTGGTGTGGCCATCCCCCCTGGGGTGATTTCTCGCTTTCTAGCTCTCTGTCTCTCTCTGTCTTTCTGGCAAGTGTACACTCCCTATAACAAGAACTTCTCAAAAAAAAAAAAAAAAACTAAATGCTCAGCTGACTTGAGAAATAAAATTAGGCATAAAATATAAGTCACCATTTTTGTAGTCTAAATTGATTTTTATAACAAAAATACTAATAAAGAAAATATTTATAGAAAATGTCTTTTTGAAATACAAATGAAGGCCTAGTAATCATATCAAATTAATGTGTAAGTCACGAAAATGTTTTCTTGTAAAGATTTCTTAATGGTCCTAGTAAAAATTGTCATGATTGCAATATGTTAATGTAGAAAGCCGTAAAATTTGGGCTTCTAAAGGCAATTAAATGTTGGATGAGAAAAGCTTAGTTACTTTACTTTTTTATTTAAGTTTACTTATTTATTTCCTGAGTGAAAAAGACAGAGAGACAGTACCCCTAATGGGGACTTGATGCTGCAATACACCCCAACCTCAGCCAACCCCAGATAATGGGTAAGCATGTGCCTGTCACACTCAGGAAGGTCACTGGATACCAATCCAGAATCTTTCCATGTGTGTCAGCCTTGCAGAAGACAGGGTGTTACCACTGCATCACAGTCCAGCCCCCAAAATGTGTTCACTTTATTCATCTAGTATATTGATTTTTAGATTTTTAGATTAAACCATATGAAGTGCTTTCCAGCCACCTTTGCTTCTTCTAGAGCCATAGCAATGCAGCTGCCCTGCCTGCTGATAGTGCACGCCTCACACCAACAAGGTGGGTATGGCCATCTGTTCCTGGTCTACAGCCCGAATTTTCAGCAACTGAATCAAGCAGCCCCTCAACACTCCTGCCGGACAACTGAGCTGTCCTGTTAAATTCTTGGTGCCTTTGGTCTCTTTGGTACCTCATTTTGCCTTCTCCCCCAAGACACTGATGCCTGTAAGAAGAAGTTGTGCCACAGCCTCCTGCCATGGCTCTATTTCCTAAATGTTAAGCTTTGTTTTGTCTCTCTTTAGTGTTCTATTTGGACAGAATGTCTGCAATGATACCCTCAGCCTTCTAGCTGACATACGATATCCAGTCAGCATTTACGAAGCTGTGTTTCCCTCCCAATCACTACACTGATGACCACCCTGCTGCTTTAGCTCTCCAAATGGAGATTCAAACCTTTCAAGATCATATTCAAACACTTACAAGATGAAATGTAAACACATATACAAAGAAAGGTTTTTAACATCATTGTCTTAGAAAATATATTTGTCTATAGGCATATTACTACTTAAAGACATGATGATACTTTATCAAATCCTTCCAAGGCAACACGTATGTCTGGAATTCACTCATTATATCGATTGTATAATAGCCCAGGGTATGAGTATCTTAATTATGCACCTATCCACATAAAGACAGACATTTCGGTTTTAGTCACAATATATACTGTTAAGATTAAAGATTGTTATACTGAGACCAGCAGTCAGTGTAATGGCCATGTCGCTGGACTCCCATGTAGTCAACCGTGGTTTGAGTCCCGGACCTGGTGGCTTAAACTCTCTTTGGGCACATGTGTATGTGTGCCCAAGATCCCAGGAGGAGAATGGAGGAGAAGGGATTGCGAAGTGGCCATCGCCCCTGGGCAGTGATTTCTTGCTCTCTGTCTCTCTCTGTCTTTCTGGCAAATGTACATGCCCTATAGCAAAAACCTTTCCAACAACAACAAAAAAAGATTGTTATACTAGTTCTTTCACTTTTAAGAAATAGACTTTAATTTAAAATTTTTCATAGATATATTTTCTGTTTTAATAAATATATGACAAGGTTGCTTTCACAAGAGTAGTGCAATAATTTACCTACTGAGCACAGAAGGTATGAGGAATATCTAGTTTTTTTTTTTTTCTGGGAAGGGGAAGGAGTGTAGTTACCTGGCTCAATGGCAGCAGGAAAGGGATCTGAGAATCTAATCGTTTCTCAGTCCACACTTTTGCAGCCCAAGGATCTTGGCCCTCAGTTCATGAATATACTGTTTTTCTGAAGTAGAAAGGTGCTCACTTTCCCCACTTTTTCTTCCAACCTCAGAAGTCTTGCTTTTCAGTGTCTGTGCTAAGTCCACAACTGCTCACTTTTCTCTGTTTCAGTTCACCTGACTTCCTGCCTGTCTTTGTTCTCTGCCTGCCCATCTTCTTTGTCCTCATGTATTTGCTTTTTAAATCTTTTACTCTAATTTTCTTGAGGTTTCAGAAGACAGAAGAACTAAAGATGTTTCTTGGGCCAGAAGGTGGCATGAAGGTTAAGGTGCTGGATCCCACATCACTTACTGCTCAGTTTGAGTTTGGGCCTGGCTGCTTGAAAAACACACTGGCCACATACATGTGATAGCACAAAATCCCAAGAGAAGAAGGGATCGGGCAGTGCCCATGACCCGGAGCAGTGGTTTCTCACTTTCTCTCTCTCTCTGTCTCTCTCCAGCAAGAGCACTTACCTTATAGGAAAAAAAAAAGAAAAATAATAAAAGAATATGTTTCTCTTCTGGACTTTTCTCCTGGCAGTTAGTTATTCAGCTTCCAGAGAGCATGCAATTTGTCTACTCAAGCATTTCATTTGTTCTTGGTACCCTCTTGTCACTCTTAGTTATATGTGTCTTGCTGGGAACTATCCACTTCCTGCAGGTTTCAAATGAGTGGCTGAAGAATGTATGCAACAGTCTCTTATAAATTGTTTTAATCTTTGCATTAATGGTTATGACTCTTCTTTCATTCTTCCTTGTGTATGTGTTGGTTCTTTCTTTTCTCCTTTATTGTTCTCATGGGGAGTTTATGTTTCTTGGCCTTTTAGAAAAGTAATTTTAGTATTTGTTTTAGTGTTATTCTAGTTTCTCCCCCTTAATTATTTCAGATTTTATTCTGTAATTTCTACTTTATATTTTCCTTTTTTTGTTGCTGTTTTTTCTAATTCTTGACTTGCATGCTTAGGTTTTTGTTCATCTGGAAATCCTCAGGTAAAAAAAAAAAAAAAATCCAAACATTTCTTTGGGTACCAACTTCATTGGGCTCATGTGCTTTGGTGTAATGCTCTTGGGGTTCAGAAAATGAAGGTGAAGGCTTAAAGACCTTCAAAACGGGGGCCTAGCAGAGATGAACATACTTACAAATATAATGAAGGCTTCAGACGTAGACTCAGAAGCAAAATTTTTCTTTGAACTTCTCCTGTTCTTTTGTCTCTCAGTCCTCATTCTTCCCTGTGGCAAGCCAGAAAAACTGGAATTTCTCTTTCCCGAGACAGGTCACAGGACCCAGAACCCTTTCCCACCAAAGCCAGTCATAAAATCTAAAAACTTACTCTAACTTTCTGCTGCCCTTTGTGTAAGAACTGTTCATAAATAAATCCTCTGTCCTACTCTGTTTGACCTATTCCAGAAAGGGTCTTACTCCATATCAGGAAGGAAAAAATGCTTCACAGAGGCCAAGAAGAATCTGGACAGACAGGCCTTGCTGCGTTCCTAACTCAGTCTATTTTGTTTTTGCTTTTATTTTTGTTCTTATTTATTTTTTTGTTTTCTTTTTTTAGTTTTTTTTGCCATAGGGCACGTGCATGCACCAGCAAGAGACAGAAAGAGAAAGGGAAAATGAGAAATCATTCCCCAGGGGGAAGGCCTTTCCACTATGCCTTCTCCTCCATTTTCATCTTTGGACTTTGGAAATACATGTACATGTGCCTGGAGTGATTCTCAAGCCACTGGGTCTGGGACTTGAACTGCGGTCGGTCATGTGGATGTCTAGTTCCTTAGCCACTACACCACTTGGTAGTCCTCCCTCAGTTATTTCTATTAGTTCACACTCTTCGAGTTCAGTCATATTTCTATACAGCTGACCATGCTTTATCAATCTCAGCATAGAGGTAGATAGTTCACTCTAGTTTGGGGATCGTTAATCTGAAGGCTTCTGTGTCACATAATCCTAAAGTCAAATAAATCTGTTACCATTTTTCTGCTATTATTCTGTCCTTTTTTGATTCGTTTTTGTAGACTTAGACTTGAATATTCAGGATAAAGGGAAATTTTCTTTTGCCCCATAATGTGTTGCTTTTTAGTTGTTTTTTAAATAGTTTACTCTTTTCTTTTTGAGAATTTTTTTATCAAAATGTTATAAAGTATTTTGTTTTGTTTTCATTTGCCAAAAAGCACATAGGCCAACAGAAAAAGACAGAGAAAAGATTTAAAGCACCCTCTATGGAAAATGGTCATGGCACAATCCCTTCTCCCTATCTCCCTCTTTTTGGGGTTTTGGGCACACATATGCAGGCACATGCATGGTGTTTTTCAAGCTGCTGGGTCCAAGACTGGAACTGCATAGTCAACCTCGTGAGATTTACCCGCCCTAACACAAAGCCATGGGCTGGCCCGCAGGTGTATTTCTTACCTTCTAAGCAGTTATGTTTTCAAAAAGCGTTTTTTTCTCACTGTGTAAACTTGTATAATTATTTCTTCATTTATGGTGTTTTGAAACTTTATAGGCATATTCTATTTGAAAATCTTTCCATTTTTTTTTCTATTCACAGTGAACATTAAAATGTAAACTTTTTTGCATTATCTCTTTGATCATTTCTTCTGTCTACTTTCTCTTTTATTCTAGAATTCTTTTTTACAGGATTTTGGACCTCCTGTATTCATTATCTATATCCGATTTCTCAAGCTTCACATCTTTTTGTTTCTTTCTCTAGCTTAAGGAATATTGCAGTGGAAGCATTTTTTAAATGTATGTTTTATTTTCAGGAACTTTTTTTTTCTTTTTTTGACTTTTACTTGGTTTACTTATTTTGACTTTTTTTCTTTTCTGGTAAAATATGTTCTCAAATATTTCTCAAGTTTATTATTATAGTTGTTGAGTTGGGGTTCTTAAAATTTTTATACTTTGTTTTCATCTGGATTATCTAGATATGAGTCATTTATTTTATTAGTATACATTCTACTCGCTGCCAAGTTATTGCATTTTTTCATTAATTTGGGTGAATTTATACTTTTTAAATGGAGGGATCACTTGGCTTTTCTAAATAGCTGGTGTAGATTATATTTGTAAGTATGTTCATCTCTGCTAGGCCCCTGTTTTGAAGGTCTTTAAGATCATGCCCAGGTTTGTGATCCTCTGCAGAGTTTCCTAAAATTAAACATGTAATATAATCACAGTTAGGTTTTAATATAAAATGTGAAAGTATAAAAAGCAAAATCAGCAAAGGCAAAAGCAACCTGGGGAGAAGTCTGGAGGAAACCAGGCATAAATTTCCAATAGTCTGCAGCTGTACAGGATACATTTAAATTTCTCCAAAAGTACCTTGGAACAGCTTGTACAAAGTGTTCTACCAGAGAAACCCAGAAGATACTTAGTAATTACCCCCGAAATTCTAGCATCACATGGTCAGCGCCACTCCAAGGCCAGGCACAATGAACCACCCTTGTCAGTGAGCAGCTGCCTGGACACATGAGAGCCATTCTCAGGCACCAGCAAGAGGCAAACTGGCAGGGAGGCCTTTCTGCTGATACAGTTTCCTCTCTGCCTTTCTTCACTTATCTGAACCCTGCACTATACTCCCCAGCTCTCCAAAGAGCTCTGCATTTTCCAATCGGCAAGTTTTTCTTTGTATTTTTGATTTCAGCTTGGATGTCACTATCCTACCTTCTCTTTTTTTTTTTTTCAGGAACCAGCTGATGGGACCAGCAGTTGGCTTAACAGCTACGTCACTGGACCCCCATGTAGTCGACTGTGGTTCGAGTCCTCGACCTGGCTTAAACTCACACCGGGCGCATGTGTGTGTGTGCCCAAGATCCTGAGGGGAGAATGGAGCAGAAGGGATTGCAGCACGGCCATTCCCCTAGGGGGTGATTTCTCGCTTTCTATCTCTCTATGTCTCTCTGTCTTTCCGGCGAGCACCTGCACCCTATAGCAAAAACCTCTCCAAAAATCAATCAATAATAAAAGAACCAGCTGATAACCTCACTAGAACTTTCTCCAATGTCATCAAGCTGGACTATTTACGAAAGTCCCCCATCCCCCACCCCTGGGGAAAAAGAAATCTAGTGACCTGGTAGTGTGAAGGTTAAAGCCCTGGATTCTACATGGTCAATTCTGTGGTCCAAGTCCTGGACCCAGAGGCTTGAAATGATGATGGGAGTGTGTGTGTGTGTGTGTGTGTGTGTGCGTGCATACCAAAAATCTTGACAGGAGACTATAGGAGAAGGGATTGTGGCATGGCTATCATCCTCTGGGGAATGATTTCTCTCTTCCCTCCTCTCCCTCTGTCTGACAAGTACTCACTTCCTATAGAAAAACCTAAACAAACAAACAAAAAAAAATAGAAGTGGATGTAGTGCCATGCATTGTGCTAGGTGTTGAGGATATCAGCAACGTTCCTGACCCCATAGAACTTCTAAGCATATGGTGTCATCACTTTTTGCATCATGCTATACATCCATACATTTTCCCAATAAATAGTAATTTGCTTGAGGTTCTATAATTTATTCATCTTTATGGCTACAGTAATACAGAATACATTCACAAAATAGATGAAATGCATTTTCTCCAAAGACAAACACAGACTAATACAGTCTAACAAGTATTCCAGAATCTCAAAACACTTAGAACATTCCAATCTTAGATGTATCTACTTGGGTATTTATATGAATTCTAATTAAAAACAATGACACATTAAAAGAACATAAGTAGAGTGGACAGTGACAGTGGATGACAGTGGATGCATATGACATTAGCTCTAAAACTTAAGAAAAGATGAAAATACTTCTCAGCATTCATGAAAGTATTTCTTTAGCTCTGTCATCAAAACGCATCCCAATTCTACATTCATTTTCTGGGGTAGCATTTTTTAATGTTTTATCTTTAAGTGAAAGATATCTTGTAAGTAACCATATAAACCAAATTGATTTTCTGTGGGATTGCATTTTTGCTTTCTTTCCTGTTTCTATTATCATTCTGATAACACTCATAGATAAAAATCAGGGTGTAAAACAGAACCTGAAACTGCTGATACTTGTCTCTTCACCAGTCAGAATGAGGAGAAAAATATGAGAACCTGAAGTTTCCATCGAGAGGGGAATTGGGGTATCCTTGCTAAATCTTCATGTTAATATTAATTTATCTGAAAGATTTTTAGTTTTATTTTACTTTCAAATTTATTTTAGGCTTTTAGTCTTTTCTAAATAATAATTTATCTTAAATACTTATTTGAAATTGCCTTAAAATTACTTGGCACATTGTTATTAATGTTCCCAAAAATAGTCAGCAAGTTTCAGCTTTTACAGAAGCAAAGATATAGACAGAATAAGTTTCTTATATATAACTGAAAATACTTGTTTTTTCTTCCATTGATTTTAATATTAAATATTGCATAATTTCAGCATAGTGGTCCTCATATACATATCTACATTTGACATTTTTAAGTGTTTTAAAATTGTTACCTCTTAACTCACTGTTTGTTCTTTGTGAGTCTCTTGCTAGTTCCCCCTTATTTCTGTAAACTCTAAATACAAGTTCAATCTTCAAATTTCTTCTCTAGCCTTTACATTCAATCTCCTGGCTTTAAGTACTGTACCATCTGTATACTGATGACTCTCACCCACTAAAATGGAAGTTTCAGAAATGTAGGGACTGCATGCTTTCTTTTTCTTATATTTATGCATTTATTTCTTCCATGTGAGTGTGAGAAACACACACACATGCACCCCTAACAGGGTCTTCACACCATAACCCATCCTCAGCCTCTGTCAGCCAGGATGACGGACACCCCCATGTGTACCTCTAGCATGTTCATAGAGGGCTTAGGATGTGAACTCAGTACTTCCCCCTGTGGCCACAGCACTATGGAGAGTTGTGTTGCTATTGGGCCACTGTGGCTGCCTGGGACTTCATGTCTTCATTTTGTTTCTTGCAGTAACCTGAGCATAAAACCCTCAATTTTTCAAGTGTTAAATTCTCCATAGGGGTCTTAATATATATATATACTAATATAAATATTACCAGTGATTATGGTTTTTTAAAGGTTTTTGCCTTAGGGCACATGTGCTCACCTGAGAGAGAGACAGAAACAGTGAGAGGGAAAGTAAGAAATCACCCCCAGTGGGATGGGCAAGCCACAATCTGTTCTCCTCCACTTTCTTCCTGGGGTCTTGGGTGGCAAAGCCACAATCTGTTCTCCTCCACTTTCTTCCTGGGGTCTTGGGCACACATGCATGTGTGCCCAGTGTGAGTTTCAAGTCTCTGGGTCCTAAACTTGAACCGCAGTTGGTCATGTGGGAGTCCAGCAATGTAACCACTACGCCATCTTCTGGCTCCAGTGTTTTATAAAAGAGATTTTTGCCTTAGGGAGTACACACTCACCAGAGCAAAAGAGAGAGAGAAAGATAGAGACAGAGACGGTGAGAAGGAAAGTGAGAAATCACCCCCTAAGGGAGTATGGTCACATTGCAATCCCTTCTTCTCCTTTCTCCTCCTGGGATCTTGGGCATGCATGCACACATACCTGGTGTGAATTTCAAGCCACTGGGTCCAGGATGCGAACTGTGATTGGTCATGTGGGAGTCCTGTGATGTAACCACTTTACCATCTGTTGGCCCCGGTGATTATGTTTTAATACCTATGCACATGTCGATTTTAATATTAGCAAGAAATTATTTTTCGGCTTGTACTAAATACATCATGAAGTATAACTGCCTACCACACCTAGTTTTCTTCTGAAGAAAACAACCACAAGCCATTCTTCCTAAACAAGTGTCAAGCTACCGGTTATATAATCTTGTTCCTCAGGCTGTAACTGGTAGAACCAGCAATTCCTGCCCAAGGTTAAAAAAAAAAAGAAAAGAAGAAAAAGGAATACGGGAAAAATAGGGTTTTCATAAATTAGATAATTTTTCTTTTAATTTAGTTATCAAGAAATTATGTCTTAATATTAGAAAGGGCCCAAAGCGAAATTTAGGCAATTTGGGTAATTCTGAAATTAAGATCCACCTTGAGTAAACAACAGGTAGAAAATATAAGCATGCCTTATTTTCTTGTGTTTTACTTTATCGTGTTTCATAGATACAGAGTTTTTGACAAATTAGGTTTGTGGCAATCTGGCATCAAGCAGGTCTACCAGTGCCATTTTCCCAAGAGCACGTGCTCATTTGACGCCTCTGTGTCACGTTTTGGTAATTCTCACAGCATTTTAACCTTTTTCTCCATTATTACATCTGTGTTGGTATCCGTGGTCAGTAATAGTCGATGTGACTGTTGTCACTGTGTCCGAGTGCCACGCACTGCACCCATCTAAGATGGCAAACCTACTAAATAAATGTGTGTGTCCCAACTCTCCACCAAATGGCTGTTCCTGTTTTTCTCCCTTTCCTTGGTACTCCTTTTCTCCTGAGACAATAATACTGAAATTAAGCCAGTTAATAACCTTACAATGGCCTTTAATGTTCAAGAGGAGAGCCACACATCTCTCATTTTTAATCAAAAGCTAGAAATGATTAAGCTTATTGAGAAAGGCAAGCCGAAAGCCAAGAGAGGTCAAAAACTGGTCATCTTGCACCGACAAGTCAGCCAAGTTGTGATTGCACAGGAAAAGTTACTGAAGGATATTTAATGGGCCGATGCAGTGAACACACAAATGATCAATTAAAAAAGCTTTATTACTGATAGGAAGAAAGTTTTAATTTTCTCAATGAAAGATCATACCAGTCACAACTTTCCCAAAAGCTCATCCAGAACAGGGTCTTAATTTTTCTATTCTATGAAACTGAGTGAGGTTAAGAATCTAAAGAGAAGTTTCAAGGTAGCAGAGGCTGGTTCATGAGCTTCAAAGAAAGAAGTTGACTCAAAAACATGAAAGCACAAGGTGACTGCAGCAAGCACTGATGCAGCAAGTTACCCAGAAAAGCTAGCCGAGATAACTGATGAAGGTGGCTACACCAGCAGCAGATTTTAATGTGGACAAAACAGCCTTATACTGGAAGAGGATGTTATTTACAACTTCCATAGCTGGAGAGGAGAAGTCAATGACCACTTTCAAAGCTTCATCGAAGCTGACTCTCTTGTAAGGAGCTAACATAGCTGGTGATTTTAAGTTGAAGCTATTGCTTATTTATCATTCCAGAAACCCTAGGGCACCTAAGAATTATGCTAATCTACTCTGCCTGTGCTTTATAAACAGGAAAACAAAGTTTGGATGACAGCACAGCTGTCTGAAACATGGTTTAGTGAATATTTTAAGCCCTATTGAGACTTAACTGCTCAGGAAAAAAAGACTGATTTCAAAGGGAGAGCAACAGGGAGAAAGCACCCCTCAGTAAGGAAGGCCTTACCTCAATCCCTTCTCCTCCATTTCTCCAATCTGTTGGGATTTTAGGCATACAAACACATGAACCAGGAATGTTTTTCAAGTGCCAAGCTGGGATTCAAACTGTGGCCAACTATGTGTGATCTGGTTTTCTTAACAGTTAGGCTATGAAGTTGACCCACAACATTTTAAGTTTATGATTGAGTTCTGTGATTGTTAGGAAATGAGGTTTCTTCCCCAAGATCCCAAGAGGAGAATGGAGGAGAAGGGATTGTGGCATGGCCATCCACCCTGGGGGGTGATTTCTTGCTTTCCGTCTCTCTGTCTCTCTCTGTCTTTCTGGCGAGTGCACATGTCCTATAGCAAAAATCTCTCAAAAAAATAATATGTATGTATATATATATATATATATACACATTTGAGGGACCAACAGACGGCATAATGGTTATGCCGCTGGACTCCCATGTAGTCGACTGTAGTTCAAGTTCCAGACTCAGTGACTTAAAACTCACACCAGCTGCATGTGCATGCATGCCCCAAAACCCAAAAGGTCAATGGGTTGGAATTGTGATATGGCCATCCACCTGGGGGGTGATTTCTCTCTTTCTCTTTCTTTGTCTCTTTCTGTCTCTCTAGTGAGCACATGTGCCCTATAGCAAAAAGTTCTCTCTCAAAAACAAATACTTTTGATCATATTGTTCCTTTATTAGATTTTTTTTAGAGGTTTTTGCTATAGGGTGCATGCACTCACCAGAAAGACAGAGACAGAGAGACAGAAAGCAAGAATTCAACCTCCCCACTGGGGCGATGGCCATGCGGCAATTCCTTCTCCTCCATTCTCCTCTGGAGATCTTGGGCATGCATGTGCGTGTGCCCAGTGTGAGTTTAAGCCACCAGATCCGGTACTTGAACAGTAATTAACTACATGGGAGTCCAGTGACTTAGCCATTACACCATCTGCTGGTCACTATTAGAAAAATTTTGTAAATGAATCTGCATCAAGACATATAAGGTACAGCAAGAATTTAATTTGCCTTTTGGCTATCTTTTCATTTCTATTCTCCCTTCAGAGAAAAGCAAAACAATATAATGACTTTTGTGAGTCAGTCAGTCCTTGAGAGAAGATCCCCTTCCTTTCATCTTGTCATCTTCCCAGACAGCCTGCTTGGCCCTCTCCACACACAATCTCTCTCTCAATTTGGACTCTTGGGCCTACCATGTATAACATCAGTTTTTTTGTTTTTTTTTTGAGAGATTTTCACTGTAGGGTGCGTGCGCTCACCAGACAGACAGAGAGAGACATAGAGACAGAAAGCGAGAAATCACCCCCCAGGGGGGATGGTCACGCCGCAATCCCTTCTCCTCCATTCTCCTCTCGGGATCTTGGGCACGCACGCACACGCGCCCGGCGTGTTTTAAGCCACCCAGGTCAGGGACACGAACCGCAGTCGACTACTTGGGAGTCCAGCGACATAGCCATTATGCTAACTGCTGGTTCCCATATAACATCAGTTTTGTAAAGAAAGGTATGAGACCAAGAGTGTGTCCTGGAGAACTAAAACTAAAAAATTAATGGCCACATTGAGAAGATGAATACTGTGACAGAGAACAGGTGAACAGAGAGAGAGAGATGGAAAGAAGAACAGCTGAGCATGGTGTTGGAGGTTAATGTACTTTCAGCTACAAGCAATGGAAAGCCTAGCTCATACTAACAAACAATGGAAGGGATTTGGGGGCTCTTTTGGTAAAAAGGACAGACATTCAGAAAATATCAGGCATGGTTCTCTCAGGACTGGTTCTGCTTCTCTAATATTGCCTCATCATTGTCCTCTTTCATGTGGTAGCCTTTCCTTAGGGTGGTGTCACTTTTAGTAGAAAATGGATGTCAGCAGAACATAGGGCTATGTGTTTTTTCATTCACTTCCCAAGAAGAGAGAAGACTACTAGCAAGAATCAAGGAAAAAGAATAAAAGAAAGAAAAAACTATGCCCCACTAGTATGGCCAGGCAAGTGTCATGAGCTGATTGACAGATCGTAGTCCCATATCCAGTATGGAACCACTCACACAATCAGAGCGGCAAGAGCAAGGAGTCCAATGAAAACCAAAGTTGGAACCAGGGTGGGTTCAATCCTTACCCCAGCCACACGCCTGCTAAACTGTGGGAGAAAGATGGCATGGATGTTGTGCAATCGAAATGTCTTTTCCAGATATCACGGATGTCAAGGCAAGTAACTGTCTCAAGGATGAAAAAGCTATAAACTGTATTTAGTATTTGAAATTGAATGGGCTGAAGTCACATTGGCGAGAGTAGAGATGTGAAAGTGTGTTGAGAAAATGTGACAACATATGTAAGAGGTTGAACTGACACGGCTTAAATAAGAGAAAGAAAAAAAAGCAGTAGTTGAAGTGGGACACTGAATCAAAAAATTGATCTGTTCAGGGACCAGCAGTTAGCATAATGGCTATGTCGCTGGACTCCCACGTAGTCGACCGCAGTTTGAGTCCCAGACCTGGTGGCTTAAACTCATGCCAGGCGCGTGTGCGTGTGTGCCGAAGATTCCGAGAGGAGAAAGGAGGAGAAGGGATTGCAGCATGGCCATATCCCCTGGGGGGTGATTTCTCACTTTGTGTCTCTGTCTCTCTGTCTTGTGAGCACATGTTCAAGTTCCAGTTCTGGCAGCTTGAAAATCTCAAAGGCGCCCGTGTGTGCATGCCCAAAATCCCAGGAGGAGAATGAAGGAGAAAGGATTTCAGCGTGGCCATCCCCCCACCCTGGAGGTGGTTTCTTACTTCCACTGTCACTGTCTCTCTCTGACTCACTAAGGCAAGAGCACATGCCTGATGGCAAAAACAAACACACAAACAAAAAAGGAAAGAAAGGAGCCCCTACCACATGTTTTATCCGTTTCAAAATGATCCTGAGAGAGGTGATCCAGTTCTGAGAAAAAAACTAAAAAGATAATATAGAAAGGAAAGGCCGTACTTTGACTGCTGTGTGCTGAAATGTGTCACTTCTAAATTCAAGAGTTGAACTCCTAACCCTCAATTCAAGGGCATATGACCACATCTGGAGATAAGGTCTTTAAAAGGGCGTATTACAACAAGGACTGTATGACAGGCCTTAATACAAGACATTTAGACACAGACAGACTCGGAGGAAAGACTGTGAGAAGGTAAAGGAAGATGAGGAAGGAAACCTGCAAGCCAAGGAGAGAACCCTCAGAATGAAATCCACCCTGCTAACACATAGATTCAGACTTCTAGCTTCCAAAACTGTGAGAAAATAAGTTCCCATTATTCATGTCATGCAATCGATGGTAAGTATTACATGAGCCCTACCAAACTAGTATGAAGTAAGTCAAAGCCAGTGAGACAATGAGAAGGTTTAGAGGCAGGAGCATGTGAGGAGGGACTAGGAAGGGTGTTTCTTCCCTTTTAACAAGCAAAGATGGTTGGCATCAACATGTCTGCTAGTGGAAGATGATTAAATGCCATCAATTTTTTTTTTGATGAATATGATAGTAGTTACAGTTTTCAGGCAAGGAGAACAGGCTTAAGAAGAAAATATAACATATGAAATAATTGCTTCAGTGAGTGTTAAAGCAAAAAAGGCCAGGGACCAGCAGTTAGCGTAATGGCTATGTCGCTGAACTCCCATGTAGTCGACCGCAGTTCGAGTCCCAGACCTGGTGGCTTAAACTCACGCTGGGCGCATGTGTGAGCGTGCCCAAGATCCTGAGAGGAGAAAGGAGGAGAAGGGATTGTGGTGTGGCCATCCCCACTGGGAGTGGTTTCTCGCTTTTGGTCTCTCTGTCTCTCTCTGTCTTTCTGGCGAGCACACATGTCCTATAGAAAAACCTCTCCAAAAAAAGAAAGAAAGGCCATTGCTGAGGACAGCAGGTGGTGTGGTGCTTAAGGTGCTGGACTCCCTCATGGTCAACCACTGTTTGAGTCTCAGAGCTGGTTGCGTGCTTTTAACTTTCCCTCTTTCTGTCTTTCTCTGGTGAGCGTATGTGCCCTATAGAACATTTAAGGTAAGATTAATGATAAATACAAACAAATAAATAATTCTTTTTTAAAAAGTCATCACCTAACAATTTAGTGTTATTACTTCAGAAAAAAAATAAAAAGTCTTACTTTGGCTCCTACATAATGTGTAACCTGTGAATTTAAAATTTAAAAATATGAGAAAAGAAAAAAATAAATTTATTTGTCATGAGTAGTCACAATTTATTGTGTGTTTATATCTAAATAAATATGTTAAAACTGGGGTCAGCAGGTGGCATGGTGGTTAAAGTGGCTAAATACCCACATGACTGACTGTGATTCAAGTCTTGGACCTGGCAGCTTTGCTTTCTCACTTTCCTGCTATCTCTGTGTCTCTCTCTGGTCAACTTAAAAATAATAAAATAAGATAATGACAATGAATAAACAATTAAATTAAATATTCCAAAAATATTTAAAAATTAAGAGAAACTTTTATTTGAAGAACTTGGAATTTTTTTCTTTAGATTTTGCTCTAGGGCATGAACTCACCAGAGAAACAAATAGAAACAAAAAGAAAGAACATGAGAAATCACCCCCCAGGTTGGATGGTCACACTGCAATTTTTTTCCCATTCTTCTCTTGGGATTTTAGGCACACATGCACCCACGTCTGACATGACAGTCAAGGTGCTGGGTCTAGGACTTGATCCGTAGGCCAGCCATGTGGGAGTCCAACACCTTAACCACCATGTCACCTGGTGACCCCAGAACTTAACATTTTTTTTAATTAAATTTTTAAAAATTTATTAGACATGAAAAAAACAAGTTCAACATTAAGAATTGAACAGTAAGCTTCACAATTTGTGGTAAATCAAAGGCACAAGGAATGTCCTCCATGCCTGTAAGGCTGTATATTGGTCAGAAGACATGAGTCAGAAATATTAAAAACAAATAAACAGAAACAAGCCTGAGTGAGAGAAGCAAGCACTGTTCATAACCATCTCAGTGCCTTCTGGGAAATGGAGAGTCTCAACCACTGAATTTCAAGTAAGTTAACTTTCACAGCAAACTAACCCTACTGCTGAGATGAATATGTGCATTATAGTCAATGACTTCAAATCTTTCCAGTTGCCTCAGAACGATGTAACTTATCATAGTTGACTAGAGCCAAAGGCCCTGAAGTAAGTTCTTTCTCTAACTTCCTTTAATCCAGTTCTAATGTCAAAAATCTCTTTGATATCAATGTTGGTCTGCCAACATGGGTAGTGGGTACAGTGTATGTAACTGTGTTTGTCTTTCATTTGTCTTGTGACAAATCAATACGGTTGCATCTTATGGTTGAGTTCTGCTGTTGCTTCACTCCAGGAAGAAACTGTGCTGATTATGCTGAAATATGTATTTTGTACAGTCTAACAATATATTTAATGGGAGAATCAATTGAGTCTTTTGACACATTAAATGGGGATGAGATGGGAGAAGGAGGATTTGCATCTAGATTTCTGACTTGGGTAATTGGTTTGATAGTCTGACATTTGCTGTGATAGGGAAGCAGTAGGAAAATTATGGCTAGGGAGGAAAATAATAAAATAAACATTAAAGTCAATATAAAGCACAGGAAACTATTTGGATAGATGCAGAATCTTTGCTGTCTGGGCAGATTACTTAAAAGGTAAAGAAAAAAACATTTTAAATCACTTACAAAGAGCAAAACAATCATTGAATTCTTTGGTCAATTTTTAATGCAGAGAAAATCTAATTCTAGCTTTAGATCAGTATATTTAATACCAAACCTTCTTTTTTGTTGTATTTATTTATTTGTTTATCTTTCCAGAGGACATACATACTCACCAGAGAGAAATAGAGAGACAGTGAATGAGAAGGAGAAAGCATCCATCGATTGGACATGACCTTGCAGAAATACTTTCTTCTCCATTTCTCTAACCTTTTGAGATTTGGGACATGCATGCACATTTCTATGTACTTACTATTATTGCTATTATTATTATTATTATTATTATTATTTTAGAGAGTTATTTTGCTCTAGGGCACATGTACTCACCAGATAAACAGAGAGACAGAAAGTGAGAAGTCACTCCCTGGGGGGGATGGCCATGCCACAATCCCTTCTCCTCCATTCTCCTCTCAGAATCTTGGTCACGCATGCTGGGCATGAGTTTTAAGTTGTCAGGTCTGGGCCTCAAACTGTAGTCAACTATATGAGAGTCCAGCAACATAACCATTATGCCACCTGCTGGTCCCTGTACTTCTCATTATTAACTTACATAAACTTAAAGTTTTAAGTTGCTAAACAACATTGGACATTTTGTTCTAGCTGAAATACTACATATAAATATTACTACTGTTGAAATAAATTTTTGACAGAATAAGTTCATTTTCATTGATTTCTGGGAATACTAGGAAAAGTAAAGGTTTGAAGTTTTAAGTCAAACTTAGTAAGTGTAGGTTTTATGTACAATACATGCTACCAACAAACATTTTGATTGATGAAAATATTCTATATCATGATTTTGATTATGGTTATACAACTATATATAATAGTCAAAACTTATCAAGTATACATTTTTAGAATATTTATTTATCTGTCTATTGATCTGTTATGATTTTCAAGACACCAAGTCCAGGACACAAACCAGTCAGCCATGTGAGAATCTGGTGTCTTAACAACCACTATGCCACGAGCCGGCCCTATCAATTATCCATTTATATCTAGTGATATATACTGAATATAAATTATACCGTGGGAAAATGGATTCTAATTTTTTTGAACTGTGATATCTGCTTTCCTTTCCAGTCATTAATCTAAGAATTTCAAACTTACCAATAACCTACAAGCTCCCACTTACAGAAGCCCCAACTTTATGGGCCAGGCCAATGTAAAAGCTTCCTCATGCTGATTGACAACTCTTGCTCTCAAAACCAAAGGAAAAGAAATACTGTATCTGAGCACCCCAAGATACTTTTTTCTCGGGACTGTCATTGAATTTTGTGCTTAGAGTAAATTATTTCTGCAGAGCTTGA
Organism: Tupaia belangeri chinensis; assembly: GCF_000334495.1. Classification (NCBI taxonomy): domain Eukaryota; kingdom Metazoa; phylum Chordata; class Mammalia; order Scandentia; family Tupaiidae; genus Tupaia; species Tupaia belangeri. Next base: position 3,309,007 of record NW_006206544.1, read on the forward strand.
TTATTTCCTCAACAATTTCAATGTACCAATTTGGGGGCAGGGGAACCAACATTCGGATAATAGCAATAATCTAGGGTTGGGCAAAACCATCTTAGATATGACATGACACTAAGAACACGGGTAAAAGTAAACAATTAGACTTCATCACAATAAAAACTTTTGCTTCAAAGGTATCGCCAAGGAAGTAAAAATACAACACTCAAAGTCTGAAAAGAAATTTCAGATCATATATCTCATAAGGCTTATATCTAGAATTTTAAAGAACTCTTAAAGCACTATAATAAAAAGACAAATAACCCAATTCAAAAATCAGGGAAAAAAATTTGAATGGACATTTTCCAAAGAAAATATACAAGTGACCAACAATCACATGAAAGATATTCAATATCATTAAGCTATCAGGGGAATGCAAACCAAAACCACAATGACATACTACATCATACCATGAGAATAGCTATAAAAATAAAATACCAAATGTTGTCAATGATGCAGAGAATTTAATCTTTCATATGCTGCTGGTGAGGATGTAAAATGGTACATGGGTTTTTGAAAACAGGCAGTTTCTCAAAATGTTAAATATAGAGTTATATTATTGTTATTGTTATTCTTTAAGGTTTTTGCCATAGGGCATGTGTGCTTACCGGAGGAAAACAGAAAGAGACAGTTTGAAGGAAATCACCCCTTGGAGGGTGGGGTGGACATGCCAAAATCCTTTCTCCATCTCCTCCTGAGATTTTGGACATGCATATACATATGCATGCACCTGGCATGATTTTCAAGCTGCTGGGTTTTGGACTCTAATTGCAGTCATCTACTGGGAGTTCAGTGCCATAACCACTACACCATCTACTGGCCCCGAGAGTTATTATTTTATGACCTGATTCTACTCCCTGATATATTCTATTATGGTGTTGAAAGGTGGGGCCTTTGGGAGATGATTTGGATTGAATGAGGTCATGAGGGTAGATTGCCCATGACTTACTCCTGGGGCCTTTGTAAAAACAGACACAAACACAAACTTGCTCACGCTATTGCCATATGATGACCCACACTGGCTTTAGACTCTGCTGAGCTGCTGCTGCCAAGAAGACCCTCACCAGGTGCAGCCTCTTGATCTTGGACTTTCAAAACCATGAGCTCAATAAACTTCTATTCTTATGAATCACACAAGTGCAGATGTTCAGTTACTAAGCAATAGAGAACAGACTGAAACAGGTATATCATAGTAGCATTAGCCAGGTCAGCTCTGGGAAAGAGATATTCGTGTCATTGGACTCCCTCCCTGCCACCACAGCCAATTAGTTCACAGGCTGGTTTATTGAAGAACCTGATGACTGAGAAAGGCTGATTTACATCTCAGAGTCCACAATTTTGTCCTTCAGATCATGAAGAGCTGCCTCTACAGTAATGTTCCTCTGGTGGGCATTTTATATGCACAAATATCTTAGTCTATGACCATTTTGCAGTCTATCCACACACTTCTCTATGCTCACTTTTTACCAATTATCTAATACTTCTCCTTCTAAGTCCTTGACCCTCAACCAAACCATTTGTGATTATTCATACATTATATATTTCTGGCTGTTTCTCTCCAGACATTGTGGATGACCAACTATCACACTGAAAGTTCTGGCCACTGGGAGATTAGTTTCTCTGTCACCATCGTCCTCCAGGTTTTCCCTGAATGGAGCTGTAATGCTGCAGCTGTCCACTTTTATATGGTGTTACCATACGATGAAGACCCTTCTGTAAACCAGCCCAACTTCAGTTAGTTAGTTATTCTCAGTTAACAGATTCCTAGAATGCCACTGCAGGTCTATCTTCTGGGACCATTTCTGGTGAACAATTTTGTATTGGTTAGGGTTAAGTCAAGAGAAAGAAACCACACAGTTATTTGAACAGGAAAAGTTTAATACAAAACATTAGAGGGAATTGGAGTAAGAAAAAAGCTAGGTAGTGAGAGTTAAAATGAGTTCTAAGCAATATAAGAAGAGTGGAAGTAAGATGTGACCACTCTACCTAGTACTAAAATAAGCACCATAAGATAATTTTTCCCTTTCTGGGGCTGAGATGCAAATTTTCCTGGAAAGACTGTCACCTTGTTTCTCCAAATGGTGGAGAAGTCAGTGGAGTACCTCATTAGTGGGACCTGTAGGAATCAGTGTTCTGGGAGAGGCTGAGGCTCAGAAAACGGGATAAGAGGTGCCAGAGAAATTGTCTGTTGGACACTGTCAGAACCAGGAGCTTAAGAGGAGCTCATCATGAGTGTTGTGCACTCAGTCAGCTCTGCGCAGCTGTGCAGGACAAAGGTCAGTGCCTCTGGCAAGGAGAAGACAAATGGTACAGCAGCCTGGGCTGGGCCAGGCCCATAATGTCTGGGTCTCTAGACTATGCTACCACACTGGTTAAATTTAATAAACACCATAAAAATTTGTGCTCTCTAGGAACTTCATGCTGTACAGTGGAGACAAAGCTCTCTGTAGGACACTGGTTAGTAAGCACAACAGAAACAGGAAGAAAAACCCATCCTTCTCAGTGTCATTCAAGGTCCTGTTAATATTACTGATGAGTCTGTAGAAAATAAGGATGGTCTCTGGGGGCCTGTAAGAAGTTTGGGTTTTTGTTTGTTTATTTGTTTGTTTGTTTTGGTAGAGATTCCATTGGGACTTGCCAGAGAGAGAGAGAGAGAGAGAGAAAAGGAAAGTGAGAAATCACCACCCAGGGAGGATGGCCATGCTGCAATCCCTTCTCCTTAATTCTTTTTTTAAGATCTTAGGCATGCAGACGCCAAGCATGAATTTCTTTCTACTTTTTTTGTTTTTGAGAGATTTTTGCTATAGAGCACGTGTGCTCTACAGAGAGACAGAGAAATAGAAAGTGAGAAATCACCCCCTGGGGGGGTAGGAGGGATATGGGCACACCACAATCCCTTCTCCATTCTCCTTTTAGGATTTTGGGCACATACGTATATGTGCCTGGTGAAGGGTCAAGCCTCCGGGTCCAGGACTAGTACCGTGGTCAGCCATGCGAGAGTCCAGTGACGTAACCACTATGCAGTCTGCTGACCCTGTGACAAGCTTTGAAAGAGAATAAAAGGTTTTTTAATTAATTATTTTATAAGAGGTTTTTTTTTTTTTTTTTTTTTTTTTTTTGCTATAAGGTGTGCATGGTCATCAGAGAGACAGAGAGAAAGTGAGAAATCAACCCCCATGGGAAATGGCCATATCACAATTCCTTCTATATTCTCCTCGAGAAATTGGCCAGGCACGCACATGCACCCGGCATGATTTTCAAGCCACGAGGTCCAGAATTCAGACTGGTCAGTTGGCCATATGGGAATCCAGCACCTTAATGACTACACTACCTGCTGGCCCCTTATTTTTAATTTTTACTCATGATAGAGAGCATGTTTATGAGAGGAAGAAAAAGAGAGAAGTACCTTGACAGGATTTTATCAAGTAGTGATCCCCTTTCCACAAATCCTCCAGCTTGTCAGGATCGTGGGCGTACACATGTGGCTGGTGTGTTTTCATGCCCACCTGAGGATCCCAACCCAAGGCTGGCCATGAGGCTTCCAGTGCTGCAGTTCAGTTCACTTCTGACTACACTGTCAGAAGGGGCTGCAAATTACCAGAGCTTTAAAACAAAACATTTCCTTTTCACTCCTTTTCCAAAGCCTGTGCTTGACTTGCTCTTAGGTCTGGCACAGGTCAATTACCTTAGCAGGGATGTCAGGTGACTGTGTGATCCAAGCCACTCATGAAATGGGTGCCATCACAACAACAAAGTCATGGAAATCGATGACCTTCAGAAACCATGCTCCCATGGGAATGTGTAAGTGAAAGCAGTCACAAAGCATATATTGCATGAGCATTTTGTGCTCACTCCCCTCAGGACTACTTCTACAATTTCATAGGGAGTTGCATTACAAGAGTTAACTAAGGGGTAAAAAATTCAGATCTGATTTACAGATGGTTCTTTATCATATGTTGAAATCACCTACTGCTATAGAAAAAGGAAGTCCTCCACTTGATACATGGCAATGTCCATCATGCGTCAATGGAGAGTCCAGGCTGAGATTTTATATTGTTTCCAGGATAAAGACGGAAGAATTGACTGGATGAAGACGTGGAAGGAATGAGGAATGAGGATGGTAAAATGTGTATGGATGGGTTCCTTGGAATGGTCTCAGAATAAATATATTTGTAGCCCACAGATGACAATACTTTCAAAAAGCCCCCCCTTTTTATAAGTTTACATAACCAAACGGTAAGTTTGATAAGAATGATTGCTCTGTGGATGCTAATCTAACTGCTTGTCGAGGCATCCCGGTGCTTGTTTTATGTCCTCATGGGCCAAGCAGCCATGGAGGCAAGGAGGTATGTTGAGCATCCGGGCAGCAATAAGGATTTCACTTCTCTCAAGGGTGATAGGCCTCCTCCACTCCTAAGTGTTCCACTTGCCACAGAAGTGACTACCCACTGTCCTCCACCAACACCAGATCTGGAAGGTGCCATGACTAGTCTTAGTGGAAAAGACACACGGGGTTTGCTTTTTCTGCTCTCCAACCTGACTGTGGAGTGGACACATGTCCTGAAATCAATGGGCTGTACAACGGATGGTTAAGAGGAAATGTTATTAAGACCTTGTCTTCTAATCTGAAATAAAGATATTCACCATTTCCTCAAATATAGAATTCTTACATATATCTTTTAACTTATTTTTTAAAATGTAAACACGGCCTACTGAAGAAAAGTCATGGGGTTAGGGAGAGTACATAAATAAAACCTTACCATAGTCCAAAAAAGTAATCCAATTTTCCATTATTTTTGGAATTGGTAGTTAAAAATTAAAAATAAAGTCAGCAGTGAACAGCTAACCGCTGCAGCAGCGCTAGGACTGAGTATTTCTGAGGCAATGTCCAGCCCTCCTAGCTGTCCTTGGCTCTTGGTAACATTCTTGCTCATTAACTTCAAGAAGACTTCCAGGGGTAGGGACATTTGAACGTGGCTGAACATAGTTCTTTAAGTCTCAGCTTCTCTGGCTTGATAGTGAAATGTCTGCACGGTCTAACCACTGAGTCAAAAAGCAGTTACAAAACAGAGGTTTCATGTTTTTATTTTTCCATTAGCTTTAGTAAAAACCGATTCAAAAATCACAACCAAGAAAACAGGCAACCACTAAATACAGGAAATACGGGATTGGTTTTTCTCTAGGCGGGCTGGGTCGGCTGCCTTCCAGCCCAGCAGAGGATCCCGCGAAGTGGACGGTTCACTCGTCACCTCCCAGGGCCTGCCGCCTGGGGAACCTTGGCTCGGCGCCCCACTCCCAGCGGGTCAGCGCGAGCGCGCCCACCGCCTGCCTTCGGGAGCCCCCTTCCCCCAGGGGGCAGCCGTCCCATTCGTCGCGGGAGTCCGACAGTTCCACCCCGGCGCTTCCAGGCGGCCCCAGGCCAGGTGGGGATGCGCCTGGGCCCCGCGGCCGCCCTTCCCGGCTCGGCGCTGGTCCCGGCAGTTCCGCGTCTGCGCGGCGGGCGAGGGGCTGGAGCGGGGCCGGCCGGGGAGG
>NW_006206544.1:3314605-3315110 GCF_000334495.1 Tupaia belangeri chinensis
GGGGGGGGGCCCCGGGAGCGGCGCGCCCTTGCCGGGCAGCAGCGGCTCCTCCGTCCTGCTGCAGGCCGAGGTGCTGGATCTGGACGAGGACGAGGACGACCTGGAGGTGTTCAGTAAGGTGAGGGCGGCGGCGGCGCGTCCCGGGAAAGTTCCGAGGCAACTCCGGGAGTTGCTGTCGTTGTGCTCAGCCCCCCTGAACGCCTGGCCGCCCTGGGCGGAGGCTGGGAGCTGGAGGCGGGGAGGGCTCTTGCGCTGCTGGACGCCGCCTGGCAGCCCTGGTCGCTCCGACCTGGAGGTGTTCAGTAAGGTGAGGGCGGCGGCGGCGCGTCCCGGGAAAGTTCCGAGGCAACTCCGGGAGTTGCTGTCGTTGTGCTCAGCCCCCCTGAACGCCTGGCCGCCCTGGGCGGAGGCTGGGAGCTGGAGGCGGGGAGGGCTCTTGCGCTGCTGGACGCCGCCTGGCAGCCCTGGTCGCTCCCTGGGCTACCACGCGGCGGGCCCCGAACCG
>NW_006206544.1:3315141-3325477 GCF_000334495.1 Tupaia belangeri chinensis
CTTCTCCGCACTTTGACCTTCTGCTCGGTCGCGCTCTGGCCTCGTGGAGTCTTCAAAGTTGTGACTTTTCCCTCTTTATCCTTCTCTGACAGGGGCATCTCCTCGCGACAGTGCCCGATCCCAGGAGGAGGGTGGTTCGAAACTGCACCCGCTTCTTTCCGGGCGCGGCCAGCCCCGAACTCGGAGAGAAAGCAATCAGTCGCCAGTTTAGAGACGTTGTTTTTTATTTAGTGTTGTTGATTGTGGATATGGGACTTGGGGACACTGAGGTTTGTGTCATGACCAGCGGGAATGGGTGTCAGGAAATGCTCTTAGCAGGAGAAAAGGTTGCGAGTACCCAGGCAGAGCTTTCGCTGCGGAGCGAGGGGTTTTTCGAATGGTCAGCGTCTGAGGTCCAGCCCACAAGGGCCGCTTTCGTTTTTTCTCTTCCTTGGCAAAATGTACGACCAAAGGTCCCTTCGATTATATTGTAGTTGGAGAAACATCGACGGGCGGGGGGTTAGTAGTACGCGTTTGGTGCGTGTAGTTCGGTGGTTCCTTTTTAAAGGCTTTTGGAAAAGAAAGTACCTTTCCAGCAGGGCGGTTAAACGTCACTTGAGTTTCTCAAGTTGCCGCTGATAGGAGCTTTAAGTTCAGAGTAGAACATTGTATTAATTACTAAGAAGTCTGTGCAACAGTTAAACGTTACCTTGAGATGTGAGGGAAAGCAGCCTACCTTACCCACTGCCTTTATTCTGGGAGAGTGAACGACAGTTAGAAAGCGAACAAGCATCCTTCGGCTCTGAAGTCATGTCAAACCCATTTTTTTTTAAAGGCGAATCGAATGGTAGTCCTAGTTGTATTGTAGTTATAGAGAAAGAATATTACAGTTTTGTGCTCTCTATTTATGTTTGTATGACAATAGAATTATGTATGGTTAGTTGCAAAAGGTTAACTGCTACCGTTTTATATTCCAGGCATAGTTTATGTTCTGATCAAGGACACTTGGCCAGTTGGTTGATTATTTACTTTCCTTCTTTACACTGCTTTGTAAGTCCATGGATAGTAGTTTGTTGTGGTTATGCCTTGAGAAACTTCCAGCTGGAGGTAGGAGGGAGGAGAGTGTTGGGAGTGTTAAAGATGCATTAGAATCCCCTTGGATTGTTTTCTTTTTCTTTTTCTTTTTGAGAGGTTTTTGCTTTGGGTACATGCGCTTGCCAGAGAGACGGAAAGTCAGAAATCACCCCCCAGGGGGGATGGTCACACCGCAATCCCTTCTCCTCCATTTTCCTCTCTAGATCTTGGGCACGCACGCACATATGCCCGGCGTGGGTTTAAGCCACGGGGTCTGGGACTCCAACTGCGGTCGTTTACATGGAGTCCAGTGACACAGCCATTATGCTAACTGCTGGTCCCTGGAATTGTTTAAAACATGCCAGGTGGCATGGCTCTCTCAAGATTCTAAGTATCCCAACTGACCCTTAAGAATCAATGCTTTAATGAGGCCCTGTTGGCTGAGGCGGACCTCAGGTGAAGCTAATAAAATGTAAGCTTCAGAACTGTTCATTTACTTAGGCCTCTGGGAGCAGTGGGGTGTGCTGGAGTTACAGATGTTCCACAGGGGAGAAAATGATAGGTTACTGCCAGAGAGCTTCTGAACAAGCATTTCTGGTACATTGCCTACAGCTATCTCAGAGTAAGGAATGTAGATCTCCATGGCACCAATCATGAGGTGAGATTTCTTTTCTCTTTCTGAGTAAAAGTTTGTTTTTCCGTCTAAGTCTGTATTTGTGAATCTGTATTCTTTTAAAAAAGGGGCCCCTCCCAGTGTGTAAGCTCTCGGCCATTAAACCTGGATCCACTCTGCTGAGTTTGTGTAATTGCATGTGGTGGATCCTCAGGAAAAGTTAGGAGTCACTTTTATAGAAAGTGGCCGCATAGATTAAGGTGATGGTAGATACAGCTATAAATGATATTGATTAAAATCTGAAAAGAATGCTGGGAGTGTTGTAATATTAGTCACTTGCTTATATTTCAATAAATTGATGCTTTTTGAACATTAACTGTACTTAGACAAGTAAAATTTTTTTTAGAGGTTTTTGCTATAGAGCTCGTGCACTCACCAGACAGAGACAGACAGAGAGACAGAAAGTGAGAAATCACCCCCCAGGAAGGATAGCCATGCCACAATCCCTTCTCCTCCATTCTCCTCTCGGGATCTTGGACACACATGCACATGCACCTGGCATGAGTTTTTAAGCCACCAGGTCTGGGACGCGAACCGCGGTCGACTACGTGGGAGTCCAGCGACATAGCCATTACACTAATTGCTGGTCCTCTAGACAAGTAAATTTTAAAAAGTCTTCTCCATGGTCTACTTTTCCAACTACTCTCTAGCCTCCTCTGTATAACTCTAGCAGCGTCCCTACGGTAGCTTCTCACAACTCTGTAAAACAGACGACTGCTTCCCTATAGTACTTTGAGATTGGCTATTTTTATTTTATCTTATAGTCCCATTTGCTGTTCCCATATTTATTTATTTGTGAATATATACCTAGTACCCCTCCTCCAGAAACTTTTTAAACAGAATATGAACTTTGACTTAGTATTAGTTCTTCCCTCTAATACTATAGTACAAATACAAGGCAAACACACATTTTTGTGTAAGATGCTGTGGTAAGTAGTCTTTGGAGAAAGAGAAATGGTCGATTCAGTTCTTTTTAACCCAATCTTGTAGTCTAGATGGGAAAATGTGATAGAAACTCTCAGTAATAATACAAATGAAGAGAGATGGGAAGTAAAATAAAGTGTTCTTTTTGCTCTGAATTTTCAAATAATCCAATGAGAAAAAAATGCTAAATCTGAAGAAACTCTAGGGAATGCATAGGATGGTAATTTGAGAGAACAAGTATAGATGTTGGGAGGTAGGAGAATAATACAAAGACAATGAAATAAAAAAGGATACAAATAATAACAATAGTATAAGAGTTATGTTAGAGCCAGACCAAAATGAGATGAGGGAAAAACATTTAACTGGAGAAAAAGGGCCAATTTCTTTACATTTAAAGGGGAAAAAAATTCTCCTGTTGGGTAAAAAGTAATTTATTAAAACAAATTGCTTTTCTTTTATTAAAAACCATAATGTGTAGAAGAAACAGCAGTTGAAATTCAGTGTGTATGAATAGATCCCAAGCACTGAGATGCTTATCTATTTGGTCCTCAGTAAGTGATAGCTCGTACACTATCGACCTCTTTAAAGGTATTCAGGACCATAAAGTAAGGTATGTATCATCGAGGATGATCAGGGAACTTACAGAAATGATTACCTACCTCGCTGCTAGTCACCTGTGACAAGTACTGGGATGCAGGAATGTGCACAAAAATTAAGGAGAGTTAAATATTCCTTTTAAAAATAATGATTCAAAAGGAAGTTCTCGAAGGAAAACACCAGTATCTTAGTTTAGTAGGTTGAATTTCATTCTCCAGCAAAGCCATAGAGTGTATTACTTAGTATTTTGTTTCTTTTCTTCTGAAAAGAAAAAGGTGTTCAATAGAGGCTAACGTGTTTCATAAGAATGATGGAAACTTAATTGTGTTTATGGTATATTGGAAATATATCAACATGTTTATTTGAGCAAGACTTTTGAAAGTGTTGGTCATATTTTTGGAGAAAAGGTGATTTGGAAAAAAATAATAGGCTATACTTATTGCAACATCCAGCCTATATAAATGATCTCTGTCAATCCAGAAATTCAACATAGTGATAGAGGAACATAATTATACTATTCAATTATACTATTCAACAATTCTTTCAAATATTGGGTCATCAGAAAAGTCAAAAACAGGTCATGCCTTTTCTGACAACCCAATACTTAGAAAAGATATTGGAAATCTGCTTATTAGCTTTTCACTTTAGTTCTCTGTTCAGTTTCTCTTGTGTATCTGAATCAGTTATCTAAATTCTTGGGACCAGCAGATGGTGTAACGGTTACATTGCTGAACTCCTGTGTAGTTGACCATGGTTCAAGTCCCAGACCCTGTGACATAAAATTTATGACCACTACGTGTGTATGCCTAAAATCCTGAGGGGAGAATGGAGAAGAGATTTCACTGTGACCATTCCCGGGGTGAGGGTGGGGTGGTGGTGGTGGTGATATGATTCCTTACTTTCACTTTCTGTCTCTCTGTCTCTCCCTGTCTCTCTCTGACAAGTGCATATGCCCTATAGCAAAAATCTCTCAGAACAAATTTTTTAAAAAAATCCGAATTCTCTCCAGTGGTTTAAATGAGAGTTAATGTAGAGATCATTTATAGAATTATGGGCAAGGTTACAGGACAAACAAGGGTTATTGAGATGCTTAGCGACTTGTAGTGGCCAAAAGCCATTAGCACTCCTAGTTCTAAAGACATAGGAATGGAAATTATATTGGTGGATCCTGATGAGAGAGCTGGGATTGTGGAGGAGGAGCTGCTTCCACAGGAACTGTATTTACAGAAAAATGCAGTTCCTGCCAGAAATGTGGTGCAAAAAGCAGGGAAGAAGCAGAAAGTATGCTCCCTGAAATCCCCTCCTCTCCCTGCAGTAGGTGAAGTCATCCATAGGAGCCAGCCTCCTGGGCACAGCAAATAGGTAGATGGGGCTGAAGGAGGGAAAAAAAATAGCTAGTAACAAATATGTGGAAAATTGTTTTGAATAAAGATGGCCACCTCAGTATCTCCCCTTCTATATGCTATTCTCTAATGTCATCTGTCACTCTCCAATGAAGAGACGTAATCTATGTGGTTCTTGTTGAATCTGGGTGTTTGATTCCACTAAGTTTCACGATGGTGTGTTACACAGCAGTAGTAACCGTAACAATAGCTGATCGTCTGTATAACATAATCAGCTTTCTAAATCTTTCTTTTTAAATTCATTCCCTTCTTACACTGTAAGTAAGAGAGAGAGAGAGAGAGATGTGCCTCATCAGGGTCTTGACCCATAGTTCACCCCTAACCTGAGCCAGCCCTAGATTATGGGCACACACTTGCCCATCAGACTCAGGGAGGTCTTCAAATGCAAATCTGGACCATTCCCATGTGGATCAGTTTTGCAGAGTGTTGTGTTTTTAACTGCTCTGTTCAGTCCCCTCACATCTTTCAGTAAGTTAGTATAGTAGGTTCAGGATCAGACTATGAAATTTAATTGTGGTAATTTTTAGTCCTGGTAAATAAAAATACAACGATAAGCTTTGAGGTTAGGAGTAGAGACTATAGCCTATATTGGAAATCCTGGGTGTACTGCTTTCTAGCTTTGTTTCTTTGGGCAAGTTACTTAACGTCTCAGATTTTTCATAGGGCCTGGTTTAGTAAGTGTTATCCATTTTTTTTATAATTATTTATTGTATTTATTCGTTCATTTATTTTAATTTGACCAGAGAGAGACAGAGAGAGAGAGAGAAAGAGTCAGAAAGCAAGCTGCCAGGTCCGGGACTCGAACCGTGGTCAGCCTTGTGGGAGTGACCAGGCCACCTGCTGGTCCCAGTGTCATCAATTTGATGATTCAAAAAAAAAAAAAAAAGAGATAGAGAAACCAATAAAACAAAGAAAATAGGGCTGATGAAGGACTATTTGTGTGTATTTCTCTCACTCAAAACTCCATTCTCTGACATCATCCTTTTACATTAGGTCCTCTCATATTCCTTCTGGGGGAGGAAGCTAAGGTATATAAAATACTAAGAAGGAAGATGGAAAATTCTAACATTCTTTTTCAAGTTTGTGGATGCTCAAAGATAAAATTAAAACAGAAACTTCAGAATAAGGTTTGGAAGCTCTTATATAGGACCATTTTATGTGCAAACATTCTTTGTGGTTAGTGGTTTTCAGCAGCGAAAAGATCAATATACCCAGATGGCATGATACTGAATCTAAACAAATTGTATTTTCAAGGTCATATGGAGTATTAATTGTTATGTAATATGAACCGCCCATGCCACTGCTGAAGAGCCATTCCATCTTCTGTATCCTAAAAGGGAAATTGATCATCTTTGTTGGAAAATGGGAAAGGAATATTACCTTGCCTGTGGATGCCAGTGCTTTGTCATCGATTCTTTGGAATGCTGTGAAGAGAAGGAGCCTGAAATCTTGTTTGGGCTCAAGAGGACTCATATCCATTAGCGCTGTCTTCCATTGGCACAGGAATTAGCAAATCTTGTCCCACACTTGCCATCTGTGAAGGGGAATAAACACAGGGATTTCACTGAAGATATATTCTGGTAACCATGAGCTGTGAAGAAAGTCTGAAAAAGAAAAAGTAGTTCAGTTTAAAAAAGGCTTGGCTTAGGTCTACTAATAACCATTCATGAAGAGTTGTTATGACCTAGGGAGACTGAGTATTTGTAGTTTTGAAGGGCAACTCAAGGACTACAGGGTTAAAATATGTGGAGAAGTTTCAGATCAATATGAAGAAGTGGTTTTTAATTCAAGATTCCAAAATGAAAGGGATTACCTAATGCAATGAGCAATTCTGTCCCTAAAAATGTTCTTCCACAAGCTGGATGACTAACTGTCCCAGAGGAGTCGAGGGTGTGACAGTTGAACTGTTCTTTTCCACTATTAAGAAGCTGTTACAAATTTAACTATACAAGCAGTGGAAAGTCTTAATTAAATGGTTCTATTTATCCCTTCAACTTAATTCCCAAACTCAACAATATTTTACCATTCTCCAATTCTTGAATTTATTTTCCTAAACCTGTTGTCTTTCCCCTCTTAATTTTCTGTTAATGATGTAATTCTTATTCTTCTTATTTTTTTTTTTTTTGGAGAGGTTTTTTGCTATAGGGCGTGTGCGCTTGCCAGACAGAGAGAGATAGAGAGACAGAAAACAAGAAATCACCCCCCCCAGGGGGGATGGCCATGCTGCAGTCCCTTCTCCTCCATCCTCCTCTCGGGATCCTGGGCATGCACACATACTTTCCCAGCGTGAGTTTTAAGCCACCGGGTCTGGGACGCAAACCGCGGTCGACTACATGGGAGTCCAGCGACATAGCCATTATGCTAACTGCTGGTTCCCCCAATGATGTAATTCTTTAGATATCATCTCAATACATTCTCTGAGGCTAATGATAGAAATATCTGAGTCTGGCGATTTATAAAGAATAGAGGTTTATTTAGTTATTTTCATAATGGTCATATGTCCAAATAAGGGGCCGCATCTGGTGACAGTCGTCTTGATAGTGGGGACTCACTCTGGAGCCAGTTCATTGGTGACAGGTGGGGCAGGAGATCACGTATTAGGCAGGAGAGGGTGTATTTATGTCTGTTTCTCTGTGTTGCATCACCTCTGGTCTCTTCCCTTCTTATAAAGCCATCACCAGTCAATCATGGGACCCCGATGAGCTCACCCAATCCTAGTAACCTCCCAAAGGCCCCATCTTTCTGTACCATAATCAGATTAAATCTTCACTCTCTCACCACCATTCCAATGGCATGGCAACACATGAACTTCAAGGGCACACAGTTAATCACAGTATCCAGGATAAAATACTTAGTGTTTGCCTTATATTTATCCCTCTCATGCACTCTTTGTGTCTGTCTATATGTCTGATGTGAAAAGTCTCCATTGTTTTATCTTTTTGGTATCTTTGGAATCTTTGCTTAATTATTGATTTGTTTATTTTTGTCCCTACAATCAGAGTAGCTGTGAATTTGCCCCTGAGAACCATTAAACTAGCCTTATAAGGTCTTCAGTCTCCTAATCCTCTGTCTCTAGTCTATCCTATGTGCTCCCAGCAAATCAGTGTTTCCAGAGCACGTTCTAATCATACTGTCATTTTTTGCCATTCGAGGCTCTTAGTAATCAGGCACTGGATATTCTGCCTTCTCTTACCACTCTTTCTTCTAGAGCCTCACTACTTAGCATATGTTCTGTGAATCTAGCAGATGACCAGTTATGGGAGCTGGTTAGAATTAAAGTCTCAGAATCCACTCCAGCCCCAGAGAATCCATATGTATTTGAACAGAGTTCCCCGGTGACCTGTTGGCATCTTAACAGTTTGTAAGCACTGATCTAGGTTATTGGGAAAGTCATGGCGTATTTTTCTATGCAAAAATGCACAAAGACTTTCCTGATAATCCAGTAGATTGGTCCACTTGATACTATGTTAACTTACTCTATATTTTTTCCTACTTCTGTGTAATTATTATTGGGTCAACCAGACAGAATCCTTTTTAATGTTTATGGCACAGTGTAAAGCTCCCTCTTCCTTAAGAACCTTCATTCCCCAGCTAGAATTAATTTCTTTCCACTCTGTGCTTTCCTTAATAGTGTTTTGAATCTCATAATACTTAATACATTTTGACATACAAATAGGTATTTATTTCTATTCTCTAAAATTCTAATTGCTTGTTTCTTTCCAAAAGATTAAACTCCTTGAAGGAAGGAGTAGGAACTAAATATTTATGGAATAAATACATTAATGAATGACACGGCCTCTGACTTTTTCATATTTATAGACCTAATTAAACAGTAGTTTGCCAATGATCTCTTTTTGGTAAATTCAGTTTGTATTGCATTGGTCTTCCCTATCAGGATACTAAACCAAATAGAATGAAAACAAATTGGTCTTAATCAGTGGTGAATAATGTTATTACAGGATGACACAGAAATATGTTGAACTTCGATCCTGGATAAAATCTCCTATTTAGCTTGTATTAGAAGAAATAAACATGAAACATAAAACACCCAAGAGAATCATTTAGGAACTGTCTTTATTTGGAAAAATAAATGCTTTTAAGCTAATAGCATCTGTCTTAAGAGTCTTGGTTACAAGGAAAGAAAACCATCTCGGATAGGAGAGAAGTAAATGGTAAATATTAGTAGCTCACAGAGTAGATTAGAAAGTTGGGAATGCAAGTGCAGAAAGGGACAAGGTACGCGCAGGAACTAGAGCCTGTGGTTAGTCAGGATTTGGAGAGGAAATTAGGTGTTGAATAGCTTTCCCTCACAACTGAAGTCCTGGGGAATCTATAGGAAAAAGAACTATTTTTGTCTTTTTTTAAAATGTAGAGACAACAGTGTTCTACTTATTTATTGATTAGGGTAATGGGGAAAATTGAGTAAAAAAGAATGAAAATTTAAAGTTAATATACTCTAAAAAGCATATTTTATTCCATTGAGGTTTTGTTTTTTTTTGTTTGTTTGTTTTGTTTTTTTGGGGTTTTTTTGCTATAGGTCACATACACTTGCCAGAAAGAGACAGAAAGTGAGAAATCACTCCCTAGTGGAGATGGCTACATCACAATCACTTCTCTTTAGTCTCCTCTCAAAATTTTGGGCACACAGCACTTGTGCCTGATGTGAGTTTTAAGCTGCTGAGTCCGAGACTCCAACTGTCATCTACTACATGGGAGTCCAGCAATGTAACCATTACGCCATCTGGTGGTCCTTTCCTTTGAGCTCTAAAGATAGAGTTTTATGTTTCTGTCCTGAGGGTACTGATCGTATGCTTCAGCACAACTCTGAATTGAAAAACTGCTGTAGTTTTATAAGTAGCTAGTGTGATCAAAAGAAAACTCAGACTCACTGACTATACAGTTATAGTGTTCAATGTTCATTTTTTAATGTACTTATTTACTTGTATCCCATACTTTATGAAGTATATACAACTAGAAGTTAAACATTCACAGTTAATCACCTTAAAACATACATTTTAAGGTTTTACCAATAAATAGGTGAAGAATTATGTGCTTAAAAGATTTTGTCTATTTTTTTTTGAGAGGTTTTTGCTATAGGGCATGTGCACTTGCCAGAAACAGAGACAGAGACAGAAAGTGAGAAATCATCCCCCCACCCCCCCCCCAGTGGGGATGGCATGCACGCACTTGTGCCCAGCATGTGTTTAAGCCCCAGGCCTTGGACTTGAACCGCGGTCGACTACATGGGAGTCCAGCGACACAGGCATTATACCAACTGTTAGTTCTGATTTTGTCTATTTTAAATAGTATACTTTATTAATTCTGGAATTGTTTATATCAGTCATACCATATAACAGTGCTACCTATAGTTATTAAAAAAAAAAAAGGACAATCAAAACTATTAGCAAAGATTGACAGAAAGAGTGAAACACATAATAAAACGGAAGATTAAACCAGTAGTTTTAAATATTGAAACAGTAATAATTTTATTATCATCATTTTGACTTTGAGTTATGCTTTTATATAGAATACTGTTTTTTAATTTTAAATTTTTTTTGAGAGTTTTTTGCTATAGGGTGCATGCGCTCGCCAGACAGACAGAGAGAGACAGAGAGACAGAAAGCGAGAAATCACCCCCTGGGGGGATGGCCACACCACAATCTCTTCTCCTCCGTTCTCCTCTCGG